>NC_080724.1:435000-605000 GCF_019097595.1 Hemibagrus wyckioides
AATAATTGTATTTATTTTTGGGTACATTGGAAAGCCAGGACACAGCAACACTGAAACAGGAAATAAAGCCTAAAGCCAGTGGAAAAGAGCGAGAATAAATGTTTCAAGTGAGTCAGAAAGTAGGAGTTGTTGGCCATGCATCTTACATGAACGAATCAGCTGCAGGTCCTGAGAGAGAAGGTACGTGATAAACAAACTCAAAACAGTGTTGATGTACACTATGGCCAGAAAATGGACACCTGACAATCACATGTATATGTGGGGTTTTCCCCAAACTGCTGCCACACAGAGTGAATTGTCCAGAACGTCTTTGTTTGTTAGCATTAAGAATTCTCTTTACTGGAGAAAGTGGCCTGAAGCTGTGTGAGGGTGGATGAAGACATAGTTAAAGGTTAGTGTGGAAGAACTAATGCTCTTATTGCTGAATGAACACAAATCTCCAAAATGTAAAGGAAAGCCTTCACAGAACGGTGGAGGACATTACAATAACAAAGGTGTGAAATCTACAGCGGTAAGTTCAAGGAGCACGAGTGTGACTGGTTAAGTGTCCACACTGTAGTGTGTGAAGAAAAATACATGTCTACTGTGTGCCACAAATAATGCTTTTATTTTTATTTTCTAATAAACTTAAATGAGTTTTGAGTGTAAGCGATCTTATAAAAGACAGTGAAATGTCCTACACCAAAGATCTCTTGAAGAATCTTTTATTCTTTTAATCTTTTATCATTTATTATAAATTTACTTACTAGTTTATTTAATTGGATATTTTTTATATGGATTTGTGATTAAAGGTAATGTTTGTTGTTTATTAATATGGTTGCTTTTTTTGAAACCTGTATATCCTCAGCTGGACTGTTCTGGACCATACCCCTCTTATCCTTCACACAAAAAGGAAAGTTCTAGGTCCACCTCTGAAATGAGCAGAAGTTCATGGACTCATTCTGTTATAATGGTTATTATAGCGGTTGCACAATTCCTTGTGACTACACTCTTGTAGAAAGGACATTATTTACAGTTACATCATTTCCTGTCCAGTGCCACCCAGATGAGGATGAGGATCCCTTCTGAGCCTGGTTCCTCTCAAGGTTTCTTCCTCAGTTCATCTCAGGGAGATTTTCCTTAACACCGTCGCCTCAGGCTTCTCATTAGGGATAAATATTAGAGATAAATAATAACTTTAAACTAGATCATTTTTATTCTATGTTTCTATATGTCTGTAAAGCTGCTTTGAGACAATGTCCAGTGTTAAAAGTGCTATAGACATAAACTGAATTTAAAAAAATTATTATAATGCAATAAACTACATTTTTCCTTCTGCATCCAGGGTTTGGTTTCTTAATTGCTTGGTTGTCCAATACTCCTTCCATTTTTAATAATTAAATAAATGGATTTTAATAAATAGATAATAATTAGCTAAGAAATGAATTGGAATAAATAACAATTAATAATAATTACATTAAATGTATTACATAGATTTTTGGAGCTGTGTAAAAAAAAGGTGACCCTTTAATTTCACACAGGTGTATTTACCTGACTTGAGTTTAAAACAATTAGGGGTGAATACTTCTACAATCACATTATACCTTCTTTGTAGGAAAATAATTTATAAACTCTATTGAATATTCTCCATAAGGCAGTATAATGGGCTATGTTGTGCAGAATCATGACATCTAATTCCAATTAAGTCCATTTCAGTTCCAGGTTGTAACGCTGTAATATGTGGAAAGGTTCATGGGGTAAAAACTTACGCAACACACTGTAGCTTGATTGGAAAACCCTGAAGAGATTTGGCAGATTGTAAACATGCAGTAATTCATTCGTCAGACTGGTTTACACGCAGGGTTCCAGCCGAACATTATCCACTGAGCCACACTGACTTGCTGCCCTTGCTGTATTAGTTACCAGGCTGTCATCACATTTCATGGCTAAAGGAGTAACAGGGTGCTGTGGTGAAGAATCTGTGCTGTAATGCAGTAACCGATTCCTTAAATGACCTCTCTCTAGGTCTGTGATGGTACTGTGAAGAGACTGAGGTATGTTTAATCACCAGTCAAAAATTTCACATTAAATATAGTTCAGAATTGAACTACACCCACAACAACAACAGTCAAATCCATTTCACTTAAAACTGTTCTGCCAGTGATATTGCACACATTTTAGCTCAAAAGCAGTTGACAGGTTTGATATCCGGAGTCTTCCCCTTTTACTTTTTGCTAGTGATCTTAACAAGGGTAGGCCTTAAAGCATTCTTCACTCAAAATGGGTAAATAGTCTTTCAGTGGAATTTGAAATCTAGGGACTTCATAAAGATGGACTTTTCTTTAATGGCTAATATATATGACGAGGCTCTGCCCCAGTGGATAAGTCGCCTCTGGTCTACTGGCTGTGAAAGTGGATTTTTAAAATTTCTTTATATTTCCACTCAGATTTTAGTCTGAAGCATTCTTTTAACATAAACAGCTGAATTTTTGGTAAACTCTTTCAGA
Source organism: Hemibagrus wyckioides (assembly GCF_019097595.1). NCBI lineage: Eukaryota > Metazoa > Chordata > Actinopteri > Siluriformes > Bagridae > Hemibagrus > Hemibagrus wyckioides. The sequence goes on from NC_080724.1 coordinate 437,487, forward strand.
TTATGGTGAACTGTTTATTAGATTAAACTAGAGATGATTAAATGTTGATGAGAATTATGTGATCTCAGATGTAGAGTATGTGATTTCCAATAAAGAAGCCATAATGCTCAGGCGCAGCAGTAAAATGACCCGTGTTTGAAGCCTACAGGTCCTGGTGAGTCCTATATAAAGCTTTCTTCTCTTTATTACAGTGACTCACCTCTTTTGATCTTGATGAATTGATTTGCTATGACTGCCATATTTAGCGTTCTCCTCTTAAAGAACTATTTTTAGAGTTTTATGCAATTTATAGTAAGGGTCAGATTTCCTGTTTCAAAGGAGGGAGCAAACGTCCCTAAAGCAACGATCCTATCACTGAAATCCAATCTCCAATGTCAGGGACCAAAGGGAAATATATTGTCAGTCAAGGGTGTTGTTCTCAGTGCCTTTGACCTTGAGTGAAAGACACTTGGAAACACATGAGGTGAAAAAAAAACAGCAGATGAAACTGTTCATTCAGCACATCACATCACTTTCATATCTTTTACACCCAGAATGCTGCTATTGTGATATAAATCCGTATTCTTCACTAAAACCGGGAACTTGGTTTAGGTAACTTAGGTATTTTCCAGTGATGAATGTGTTGTCTATGTATTGTATGATGTTGTACTGAGTTTTAGGTGGTGCTGAAAATCTTTGTATTAATAATAAGAAATAATCTCAGATTTGCATTTTTGCTAATCCTAAAGATATGAGCAGTAATAGTCCACAGACCTTTTGTGTAATCTTGTACCCTTAAATGAACAGTGACCATATGGAAAAGTACAGGGTATATCTTTAGGCTTGATATCCAGGCCAGGATATTCAGTGCACAGCATAACTGTTTACAGATGTCAGTTTGGAACAATGATCACTTTGTGAATTACTTTCCAAGATTACTTTACTTTTTGGGTGACTTTACTGGCTTATGCATAAAAAACCCCCACATCTGGTAGAGAGCGACCCAGTGCTTATTTTTATAAAGCTGTGTTATTCACACTTCAGTCTGCGTGTCAGGCTGAGGAAGGGTGATATAAGTGAAAAACCCAGTCTGAGAAACAATTACCACAGAAACACCAGAAAACCATTAAAAAATCCCTCTATCCCCTCTATCCCTCTTTTTCACTTGTACAGTTTAATTCCAGCAGATGTATTTCATAGTAGTTATTTGGCCAAAATGAATAAAAATGGTCAAATTTCTGTATTTGAGCTAAATATAAACCATAACCTAAAAGCTAATGCTAAGATACAGTGATGGAAATTTTCCTCTTTGCCTTGTTGATAATTCACTGTTTTATTATCACCTTTCTGCAGTAACTGACTGGCTTTACTCTAGATCAGAGCTTCCCAAACTTCAGAGGGGTAAGGCCCCCCAAATACGTAGCAAAAGCTTCACGACCCCCCCTCCCAACCTCTTTGTTTAAAAAATACAGTATATTGATTAATAGTATAAAGATACATTTATACATATATTTGTATATTAGATATATTTAATAAAGCAGATTGTCTCTTTGCACAAAATTATCAACATTTATTAACCAGTTTGTAAGAATTTCATGTGAATTATGAGAACTATTTTTATATGCAGGTGAAAATAAGATGATGTAAACATTCTTTACAAATATAATCCTTAACACTACATACTGTCAGCATACTATTTACAATTATATTGAATCAACGTGTGTAACAGAAGCTTTTTATATTCTATTCTAAAATATTTTAATTATTTTAATATTTTGATTTAGCCTAGCTACAGCCCCCCTGCAATACCGCTATGGGCCACCAGGGGGCCGCGGCCCACAGTTTGGGAAGCACTGCTCTAGATATATGTGAATCTGTACTAAATTAAAAAGTTCACTGCAAATAAAGTTCTCTTTCTGACACTAAACTGGATGTGAGCGTGTCTGTAAGCCCTCCAGCAGGTATCACCTCCATGGACACAGTGATCTATTTGTCCGGCCATGAGCTTCAGTTAAGTGCTGAATGTTTAGCTGGATGGAAGAATCGCTGCTGAAGCAATGTCACCTTATACAGCTCAGGCAGAAACCGGAGCTTATCATGAGAGAGTGAGCCTTCACCTCTGTACCCCTAGTTTATCGGGGGAGCACCTTGGAACCTTGGCATCAGGCCTGTATGGGACACATGAGGAGAGGTGAAGAGAGGGGAGGAAGCACTGTCCCTGCATATTACCTCAGTCTTTTCTGGCTTTGGTATCCTTAGAAAGGGTGTTCCATCAAGAACAGACTAGAGTGAAGCTCCTGGAGATATTAAAGCTGCTGTAAGAAAACTCTGGCTCAAACTGTGTGCAGATAGTTATCACTCAAATAGATGCTCTTAAAAAAAGCCCAAGTCCAATACCAAAACTCATTATACTTCTACAATCACAGTGAATATATTTTTATCCATATTGTGAACTCTGTGGTCAGCAACTGAAACGGTAAACCCCATCTGGCTATATTAACTAATCAGGATGCTGTCTTGCACAGAGCTGGATGACCTTGGCTATCATTTAATTTATGCTTATGTAAGCAGAATGTAAATGAACACGAAGCAATGCGCTCACTTCATGAAGTACAATCTAATCCTGGGAATATGTTGGATTTATTGATATATCTCCTGGAACACTGGAAATGCCAACTGTATCATTTAACAGTTGGCAGTGTAAATAATGTCAGACAATATATGACTTTACACAATGTCCTTCCTTCTAAACATGTGGACTCTTCATTAGTTCATACCTTATGTGTACTTTATATTTAAATTAGCCTTAAGTGCATAATTCTGTACTGTAACTTGAACCTGTGTGTATGTCTATGTCAGAGACCCCCTGGTCAGAGGATCAGATGTCAGAGAATGTTGAATTATCACCACTGATAACTGCTTGACAAGTCAGTTGAAGGTTTCAGCATGGCTTTTGAGGGACTTTGAAGATTTCTGGGCAATGTTCACTAAATATATTTATATAAATATCTCTGTTCAGCATGCAACCCTTTTGTTTTTATTTCAGGTTTTAATTCTTGACAGAAGATACAGTTGTACATGTCTGTTGTTACCGTCATTAAGCGTGCTCACTACTCACATACATCATCATTACTAACATTCATCATACTTTTCTGTGGCATCTTTACAACCTACACTATGTTTATAATGTACTTTCTGTGTAAGTACACACACACACACACACACACACACATGGTTTGTGATCTGCATAGTCAGAGCAGCAGAAAGATTCACTAGGAATACACCACTGCAAGCCAAGCCACCGGATATATCCTGATCTCTCTCTCTCTCTCTCTCTCTCTCTCTCTCTAGCTTATTTGCTCACCCCCCCTCCTTTCTCTCACTTCCTCTCTCTCTCTCTCTCTCTCTCTCTCCACCTCTCAGAGTGATTCCTACTCTGCCCATCTGTGTTTTACACACTGTGCGCCAAGCTGGGGTGGACAGGCTGGGATAAAGCACGGGACAGAGGTAAGCATTCAGCTGCAGTATTGCCTTTAATCTCCTCTGCCGTATTGAGAGGCTGTACTGTATGAGTGTGCATGTGTGTGTTTGTGAGTGTATGAGAATTTATGCAGTGCAGCAATGCACCACTACAGCACTACTATTCTCATCTCAATTTGCATTTTTTTCTTGCTGGAGAAACACACGATAAAAGCACCATATTAGTTTTCCTACTTTCATTATATTCACAGTATTTTGGAGCTTTCTTAAGATCAGTGCCAATAATAGCTGTAGTGGCCATGGTATGTGTTAGATGCAAACTTGTACATTTATGTGTGTTTTTGTTTGTTTTTGATATTAAAAAACCTTTCTTAATACTGACATTAAAGATAAGACTGACACTTAGCTGATGTGGATTGCTCAGAAATGCTCCAGGATACAACAGATCTTTGAAAAAACTTCAGGTTTATTGAGTTCTAACTTGAAGAAGTGTGATCTCAGTGGATTCAGAACATCAAACCAGGTTTTTTTTCACAGGAAGTACAGGCTTGCCAACACATTTGTCTCAGGTGCAGGTCTGAACTCTCAGGAACATTAAGTGAGGGACAGATGGGAAGTACTGTGATGCTTGTGACAGAACTGAGGAGACACCTTTGCTCTGTTGTTTTGCAGAAGGTTGGGTGTAATCTCTTTCTCCGGGTTAGTGGGCTGAATTTTCTATTTCTTATTCTCTCCATGATCTCTCTAAATATCAAAACAGTATAGAGTGGACTACTAATGGTTATTATTCATCCATGTCCATCCTCTGCAGCAATGATGTCAGTGAATGAGGTCACTGCCTGTCAATCTCCAGGTTGTTGTCCAGTCTGCGGTTTGTGCATTAGGATCTCTCTGTACCTGAGGCTTTAGCTGCCTACTGAATAATGACAAATGTGAGATGATGGCTTTCTCTTTTCAGAACACCGGCCATCTGCAACACTGGGTGTCTGAAGTTATTTATACACTTTTCATTTTGACAGTGTTTTGAAATGAGAAGCACGGGACGTTTATATGGAAGCTATTAGCTAAGTGTGGTAAAGGTTGAGGTCCACTGTGATAACTGTGCAGCTTACTGCCATATTTTACAGGATCTATACTTCACCATACATTTAAATGTACACACTAATTTAGGTCTGATATATTCAGATATTTCAATACCTTCATAACCAATTTAGAGTTATAACAGTCTTCTGATTGACTGAATTTCCTTCCACTTATGATGATTAACCATCACTTACATATGCATGTGTCCCTGTAAGTCTTAGACACTGATCTCTTCCCATTTCATGTAGTTAGAAAAAACAATAGTCCTTGTCCTTGTAAGAGTATGAAGGAATAGAAACTAACATGACTTTATTTTAATTTGGATCAGTGGTAATACTTCATATTAGTGTCATATTTGAGAAGACAGTTAACATCACCTGATGTTGGAAAGCAGAAAACAACAACATAGTGAATCCCTAAGGAATACTGGCATCTCTACTCTCTGTGAATCCTTCTGGTCTTATTCATCCACATTAGACAGCTCACTCTATTCCTTTTAAACACACAAACATGTAAACATAAACACATGCACACACACACACACACACACATATCTGAAGAGATTATTGTGGCACAGCTAGAGACACTAGAGAGAGAGAGAGAGAGAGAGAGAGAGAGAATGAAGGAGTGAGAAAGAGATAGACAGAGATAGAGAGAGAGTCTACGCTGACACCACAGAAACCTGCTCAGACTCCTGATGAGGCATCAAGTAAACTCCGCTGCAGAGAAAGTCTTGCTCATCTCTCTCTCTCTCTCTCTCTCTCTCTCTCTCTCTCTCACACACACACACACACACACACACACACACTGAACATAATCCAGTCCAGCCTCCCACTCACTTTATTCTAGTGCACAACACAAACTGTGATGTATTGCTTAATCAGTGTTTAGCCTTATCAGTAAAGACTCCATCATTCCCGTCTTGTACTAATCTAGTTATCACACCTCAGAGCAGGTGCATGCAGTTGTATTGGAAGATGGATTAGATTTATTTCAGATTTTCTTAGGGTCTCTAAAGCTTGGGATGAAGGGGTTAAAATGGTCAACATAGACAAATTATTGCTCTGGATGGATATTTATTGTTTATGATTTACTGCAAAGCTCAGAGTTCCTGATACCTGATACTGACCCTGCATTACCTCCCTGCCTACTCTACACTAGCTTCTTTCACAAAAATGAGAAACATAAAAGGCTTGATGGTGAAATATTTTAAGGTAAGTTGTGTCTTGTATTTCATAGAGATGTACATTTGGGTCATTTCCACAGCTCAGGTGTTTAACAGAGTATTTAAATAGCCATTACTCCAGTTTCCATGTGCTGGGGTTGAGGTGCTGATCTTGCAAAGACTTACTATCTATCCTACTGTACTTGTTCTTCTTGAGCAATCCTAATCACAACAAGACTTTTTGTCTTATAGACATTTTGTCTGGTTAGCATCTCTGTTTTTACTCACTTTTTTTGTGCAAAAGTACAGAAGTATAGTTATACACATTCATGCTTAAATTAGAGAGTGTTTAATGTAAATAAGATATATATGAAGAAAATCTGGGGCATGACATTTGCATATGAATTTTATAAAGTGAACTAAACTATTTAATCAGTTTGTGCATTTTTTTTTAAATATACAGATTTAAAAGGATTTAGTGTATAAACTAGCACAACACACTGGGACAGCAGGACTGTTTGTGGTGGTGTGTTAAAGCCCAGTTCTTGAGACTGCAGTTCTTGAAACAGCATGAGACTGCAGAAATGTGAGCTGAGTGTTATTAATCAAACTTTCTCAATGTCACACAAATCATACACTGACTTGGTGTATTTCCTACCAGCTCAGATGTTATTAGCCGGGAATGCACCTTTGAGGACCAGTGCACCCCCACACAGGGCAATGATCCTGAAACTCAGTAGTCCTCTACATGTAGGGATTTGCAGCGTTTTCTTCTTTCTGAGTACAGAGTCGCTGAGCACTAAATATCTCTGTGAGAGTATCATTCATATTCAGAGAGAACTTAAGGGCCTTAATCAATCTTTTCACTATTAAAATGGCTGCACTCTTCTGATCGGGTACATGAAGTTGTTGTTGTTCTTTTGGCTGCTTCCTGTTCTGGATCGCCACAGTGGATCATTCAGTCCGCATGTCTTAATTTGGCACAAGTTTTACGCCACATGCCCTTCCTAACGCAACCCTCCCATTTTATTGGGGCTTGGGACCAGCACTAAGAGTTAACTCTTCAGTGGCCATATTAGCGTCCTGCCCGGGAATCAAACCGGCAATGAAAGGACCACTAGGATTTGTGTAAGATACAAGAAAGCAGATTTTTGGTTATTGCCATTACATTGTCTATGAAATGAAAGTGATGCATTAACACAAAGTGAAATTAAAGTCCTCCTCAGGCTGGGTGATGAAATAAAATGTTTGTCTTGACCAGGTCAGTGCTCTTGTATGCTCTTGGTTCCTCTTGGATCTTCTTTAGTATTAATTCAGCAGTGAACTTACAGTGCTGTACAATGGCTAGTCTACATTTTCCCTCGGTGTGAATGAATGTGTATGAGTGTGTGTGGGGCTCTGTGATGGTCTGGCATCCCAGTTTGTATTCCTGGCTTCCAGTGAGTGACCCTGACCAGAATAAACTAGCCAACAATTTCTAATTATAAAAAAATAGGAAAATGCTATGTGACAGGTATTACCTGTTTGAGGAGCTCCTTTCTGTGCAGTGATATGGGAGAACATCCAACCATCACATAGAGGACAGTCCAGCAGAATAAAGTAAGGTTACTTATAAAGTGTGTAACATGTACCGATCTAGTTAATTTGTTAAACAATATACAGTAGTTGCTGACTATTTTCCTTTGCTACTTTACATTTAAACAGAAGTCATGTCCTATAATTATACTGTTAGTGCTAATTTAACTTCATTATCCTAGTGGTCAAAAATGCAACTGAAATAGAAATTAAAGAAAAAGCTAGTGGTTCTGGGTGTGAGAGAGGGAGACTGATGGTTCTGGGTGTGAGAGAGGGAGACAGAGCTGTGACTGTGGGTGAGAAAGAGAGTGAGATCGTTGAGAGGAAGAGAGTTTACAGTCTTGGGGTGAGAAAGCTGAGACTATTTAGCTGTAAATTAAACAGTCTTAGTCTTTCTTTCTAATATCCATCATATGTATTTACAAAGTCCATGAACTGTCCACAAGTCCTGAGCTCAATTTAATGTTCATATTAAACATCAGAATGAACAACTGTGATCTCTGTGACTTTAATCGTGGCATGGATATTGATGTCAGATGAGCTGCTTTGAGTATTCCAGTATTGGGATTTTCACACACAAAATTCTGAGTTTACACAGAATGGTGCAAAAAGAATAACAGAAAAAACACTAATCATACCAACAACCATGCAGCTGCATCCAAGCCATACATCACCAAGTGCAATGCAAAGCGTCGGATGCAGTGGTGTAAAGCACGCTGCCACTGGACTCTAGTGGAGACGCGTTCTCTGGAGGGACGAATCGCGCTTCTCCATCTGGCAATCTGATGGACGAGTCTGGGTTTGGCGGTTGCCAGGAGAACGGTACTTGTCTGACTGCATTGTGCCAAGTGTAAAGTTTGGTGGAGGGGGGATTATGGTGTGGGGTTGTTTTTCAGGAGCTGGGCTTGGCCCCTTAGTTCCAGTGAAAGGAACTCTGAATGCTTCAGCATACCAAGACATTTTGGACAATTCCATGCTCCCAACTTTGTGGGAACAGTTTGGAGCTGGCCCCTTCCTCTTCCAACATGACTGTGCACCAGTGACCAAAGCAAGGTCCATAAAGACATGGATGACAGAGTCTGGTGTGGAGGAACTTGACTGGCCTGCACAGAGTCCTGACCTCAACCCGATAGAACACCTTTGGGATGAATTAGAGCGGAGACTGAGAGCCAGACCTTCTCGTCCAACATCAGTGTGTGACCTCACAAATGCGCTTCTGGAAGAATGGTCAAAAATTCCCATAAACACACTCCTAAACCTTGTGGACAGCCTTCCCAGAAGAGTTGAAGCTGTTATAGCTGCAAAGGGTGGACTGACGTCATATTGAACCCTATGGATTAGGAATGGGATGTCACTTAAGTTCATATGCGAGTCAAGGCAGGTGAGCGAATACTTTTGGCAATATAGTGTATCTGTAAATACATATATATCATGCAGTACCCTTCCAGTCCAGCAGAGGTCAAGATCACGAGAGTCAATAAGTCTGTTTTGTTTCTCTGTTATTGTCCTAATATTGTATCAGTCCCCCTTTTGCTGCCAAAAACAGCCCTGACCCGTCGAAGCATGGACTCCACTAGATACCTGAAGGTGTGCTGTGGGATCTGGCACCAAGATGTTAGCAGCAGATCCTTTAAGTGTTGTAAGTTGTGAGGTGGAGCCTCCATGGTACTTACAGGACTTAAAGGATACTTTTGATAGATACTGACCACTGCAGACCGGGAACACCCCACAAGAGCTGCAGTTTTGGAGATGCTCTGATCCAGTGGTCTAGCCATCACAATTTGGTCCTTTTGGTCAAACTCGCTCAAATCCTTACGCTTGTCCATTTTTCCTGCTTCTAATCAACTTTGAGGACAAAATGTTCACTTGCTGCCTAATATATCCCACCCACTAACAGGTGCCATGATGAGGAGATCATCAGTGTTATTCGCTTCACCGGTCAGTGGTCAGTGTGTTATGGTTAATCAGTGTATAAAAATAATGAAAAAACTCACATACACATTGCAGTCTTGCTGAATATTCTTTTGAGACCGGGGTGGCACGGTGGCTTAGTGGTTAGCATGTTTGCCTCACACTTCTAGAGTCCTAGGTTTGAGTCTTGCTCCAGCTCACAGTGTGTGCAGTTTGCATGTTCTCCCTGTGCTTGGTGGGTTTCCTCCCACAGTCAAAAGACATGCTTCTAGGCTGATTGGAGTCTCTAAATTGCCTGTATTGTATGAGTGTGTGTGCCCTGCAATTGGTTGGCACTCTGTCCAGGGTGTATCCTGCCATGATGCCTGAGAAAGGCACAGGCTCCCCGTGACCTGAGTATAGATTGGATAACCGGTACAGACAATAACATGAAAAAAAAAATGTTTTGAGACATGTTATTGTTATTGTCATTCTGTGTATTGACCTATGCTTTTTCCAAACTCTTTAGACAGCCTTTTCTGCTCAAGAGAAATTGTAAAATGGCAAACACAGAAGATGTGCTCTGCAGTTTGTGTTTATAACATACATACATGTAAAATAGAGTCTATATGACTACCAGGAACATCTTTCCTTTTCCTTATGTGCAAAGTCACACCCTCTGTGGGCAGTGATGTGCAGACAGACCTTCTCCATACCCCTGCTAAGTCACTTCAAGACTGACTGTCCTACCTTACATAGCATCTATAGCATTACTAGTCAAAGAAAATTCACTGCTTCAGTGTGGAAAGCTGATCCTTCCCAAGTGGCCACTGGCACAAAAACACAAAAGAATGAACTACAGTGAATGAAAAGTCCTTTGGTCAAATATGACAAAAGGAATAGGTGGAAAAGACTGCACACGAAAGCCAGGGGCAATACGTAAAGTCTATACATCCAGACAGCACTACCTGTGGATCTGTCCTTTCTCCTGTCAGCAGGAGTCAGGGTTTTCAGACAGCTCCATTGATTTATAACCAATGTTGAGGAAGCTGTATGTATATAATTGAAAATTGGTTTTGTACATTGGAGCATGGTGAATTCAGCACTTGACAGCTAGTCACTCAGTATGAAGTAGCATTACTAACAAACAGATACAGAGTCAGGCCTGCACTGCCTAAGCTTTAGTGTACAACAATGGATTAGATTTCACTGTCCCCACTCAAGAGGTAGAGAGAAAGAGAGAGGATAAGGCCCTGTTTAATGGGATGTTAAGCCGAATTGTTGTACCACAGATTACTCACAGTGACCAATTGAGTCACAAGTTATTGTTATCATGTGCAATAGTCTGGCCATCCACAAAACCCAGACCATATTCCCTACATCCCCTGGTGTAGTAGAGAACTTCATCAGGACCCTTGAAGATCAGCTTGCCATCAAAACATGGCTCAGAGAATGTAAAGAGGCTTCAGGACTGCCAGGGAACAGCCCAAGAAAGGAACTATGGCATATCCCCTATGACTACTGTAAAGTGGACTGGGTGGGCTCCTATAGAGTTTTAGAATGGTTAGCTTAGGTGTGTTGCTGTTCTGAGCTGGTGTGGTTGCATTCAACAGTAGTTTGGTACATAAAACCAGTTAAGTGAGAAACTCCTCTCCTGCTCCAACTTACTCCTGGGCCACTATAGAAAACTTTCTTTTCTCCATGCATTCCTCCAGTGCCCACATCCAGACAATCTTCAGCTATGACTTTAACCAGGTTTCTCCACATGTTCATTCTCCCACTCATTTCAGTAATATCTGCTCCGTGTTCCAGATCTCTCCACTTTCATTCTCAGCTCTTTCTTTGTCAAAAATTGCAAACCTGCTATCTTTTGGTTTTATGATCGCAGATCTTCTCTTTCTCACTCTCATTGATCACAGCTCTTTTCTTTCTGTCGCTCTTAATGATCATGGCCGCTTTCACCTAATCTTAGTAATCTCAGCCCTTTCTATTGATCTTAATGATTGCAGATTCTTTCTTTCAGTCTCAGTGATCGTAGCCTCTATTCTTTTGCTCTCTGTGATCACAGCATCTCTTGTCTTCTTGCTTCCAATAATCACAGCCCTTCTCCATCTCACTCTCTGTGAAAACCTTTTTTTTGCTTCTTTCCAGGACTGCATCCCTCTTTCAGCCTAAGCATCTTCCAAGCATAACATTTCTCTCTCTCTCAGTTTCTCTCAAGGGTTACAGACTTCTCTCTTTCTTGCCCAAAAAAATCTCAAAAATCTTTGCCCTTTCTCTCAGCCTCTCATGAACTTCAACCCTGTCTCTGTTAACTATTTACAACCATTGCAGGATGTTTTCTAAGTCTCTCTGAAGGATCTCAGCTTCTCCTTCTGAATGACTTCAGCCCCATTACCTTTCTTGTAGCTTCTTTACCTTTTATCCATGCCTCTTATAGTTAACCCAAATTCATCATACCCCTTCCTCACAGATCCCATCGCATGTCACTCATCTCATCTACCCCCTCAATTGATCCCAACCCTTCCTCCTGTATCCCAACTTCTACCCTTGTACATACATAATACACTTTGGATCCATTGCCTCATGTCCTAAAGTTTAGACCCTCACAATCTCATGCTGAACTTATTCTTACCATCCTGAAGCCTACAAGGAATCCTCTTCAACCACAGTGAGAGTCACACCTGCTTTTAAAGTTACTGATTATAGCCACAACCAGGATTTTTATCCAATGTTAATGTCCATGTTCAGTGCTAGTCTAGGAAAGATGTACTTCCTCTGCTGAGTGCTGGTTACTTCCTAAACTGTTTCTTGCTCATAGCTCTGTCCAAGAGAAATTCTTTTTACTATATTAAAATTATTGACATTCAGTAATTCATGTGTTCATTCAAATTTAATAACTGCTTTATCCAACATCACTTCATAATTGCAACATAAAGGTCTCCCTTTTGTGTCCTTTCTTCAATCCCACACAAACTTTCTTCTAAATCCATCCAGCTGCCTTTTAACTCTTCCAGATTTGTCACATATACATTACAGCACAGTGAAATTCTTTCTTTGCATATACCTTCCTTGGGGGTTGGGGTCAGAGCGCAGGGTCAGCCATGATACAGCGCCCCTGGAACAGGGTGGATTGGGGGCCTTGCTCAAGGGCTCATCAGTGGCAGGTTGGCAGTACTGGGGCTTGAACCCTGATCTTCTAGTCAACAACCCAGAGCCTTAAACACCTGAGCTACCACTGCCCCCTGTCCCCATAACTTTCAGAATACAACACCATAATCAGCTAGGTGTGACCTACAGACAAAGATACAGGATCTCAGGAAGGCAATCCATCAGTTTAACTAAGAATTCTGGGGGTCAGACTATCTTGTAAAAAGCACAATGAACAATAGGACACTGTCATGTTTGTTGGGCAGAAAACTTTTATTACAAAGTGAAAATACTTTTTATTTTCTGTAGTACCTCCTTTTCACTACTACTCTGTGGTTTACTATGATTCCAGCATTCAATGTTTTATAAGCCCCCCTTGGTGAGCACACACTGGCCAAATGTTATCAGTGAAAAATGATGACTTTATTGTATCTGTTTCTCTCCTTCCTTCCACTAAATCTCTGTAAAGTATTTGTTCAGCTTTTCACACAATGGCCTACTGTTTAAAAGGCTATCTTATGCACTAATCGTTAAGAAAACACTCCTGCTTTCTCCTCCTGGTTTCTCCTCCTGCTTTCTCTTCCTGGTTTCTCCTCCTGCTTTCTCCTCCTGGTTTCTCCTCCTGCTTTCTCCTCCTGGTTTCTCCTCCTGCTTTCTCTTCCTGGTTTCTCCTCCTGCTTTCTCCTCCTGGTTTCTCCTCCTGCTTTCTCCTCCTGGTTTCTCCTCCTGCTTTCTCCTCCTGGTTTCTCCTCCTGCTTTCTCCTCCTGGTTTCTCCTCCTGCTTTCTCCTCCTGGTTTCTCCTCCTGCTTTCTCCTCCTGGTTTCTCCTCCTGCTTTCTCCTCCTGGTTTCTCCTCCTGCTTTCTCCTCCTGCTTTCTCCTCCTGGTTTCTCCTCCTGCTTTCTCCTCCTGGTTTCTCCTCCTGCTTTCTCCTCCTGGTTTCTCCTCCTGCTTTCTCCTCCTGGTTTCTGCTGTGTGTTCTTTTGTACTTAGTTGCCTAATTTTCCCTAGTGTTTCCATGTGTGTGTAGTTTTGTTATTTTGGTAATAAATAACCCTTTTCTTATCGTATTCCTGCATTTGGGTCTGGATTCTGTACCTGTGGAAGTACCCTAAACCTGGTACTGCTGTTGATTTCACAAACTCTAAAATGTTTTGAAATGTTTTCGAGTTATTGCTAGAATTCAGTGTGGAGAGTGCAGAGGAGCAGAGCGATACACGTTCCAGTGAACATCCTCTCATAGAAACTTTTTTTTTTTCAGTTAGCAGTTTTTATATTGCATTGTCTTTTATATGATCATTATGTAAATTGCATCTAAATTAAATTGAATTCTGTGTTATATTGAGTGAAAGATGAAGCAGTTGTGATCTTGGCTTCTTGTGGACCGTTGTCCTTCTTTGCCCTTTGCTATAAACAGGCCTCCTATTTCAGCCTTGCTGCAGATGCTGTGTGATGCTCTGCAGTAACTGGAGTTTTCCTTCCATGCCAAGGAGAGAGAGAGAGAGAGAGAGAGAGAGAGACAGAGAGATATAGGAGACAGACAGAGAGAGAGACAGAGACAGAGAGACAGAGAGATATGGGAGAGAGAGAGAGAGACAGAGAGAGAGAGACAGAGAGATATAGGAGAGAGACAGAGAGAGAGAGAGAGAGAGAGAGAGAGAGAGAGAGATATGGGAGAGAGAGAGAGAGAGACAGAGAGATATGGGAGAGAGAGAGAGAGAGAGAGACAGAGAGATATGGGAGAGAGAGAGAGAGAGAGAGAGAGAGAGAGACAGAGACAGAGAGATATGGGAGAGAGAGAGTTATGGGAGAGAGAGAGATATGGGAGAGAGAGAGAGAGAGCATGTGTTGACACTTTAATTTCTGCCTCGTCTCCTTCTCTAATGTCTTATTGCAGATTCTGATAGTTTTGATATCTCACGGGTGAAAATAATTTAGAAAGAGATTTTAGCAGAGCTTTTGATGAAGAGGTTTGGAATGCGTACTAAATGTATTGTTTTGTGGAACAATACATTAACCTTATATATTTATATACACATTTACCAACCGCGTGTATAATGCTTTTATTTAAGCATTCAAATGCAGTATAAACTTTCCACTGTTGTCATTTGATAATGGAATCCTACAGATAATGGAATTCCCTCATGACTCTGGTGAAGTTAGGAGTCAGGCTCCATCTGCTGGCTGCTTCACATCTTTAAACTCAAATTCTTCTAAGCTCATTCCCTTGTGGAAGCCACTAAAAGGTGAAGACAGGACAGTCCTAACCTGGTTTTATCCTAAAGCACTGGCCTGCATTACGACCCAAAAGAATACTGCTCAAATTAGGAGAAAATTAGTTGAAATGACCCTTGGACTAGAAGTTAAAATAATAAACAGATTGATATTTTCTGTCCAGGGGTCATTATAATTATAAATTATTAAACCCATTTTTTAAAGACAAGAATCTTTAAAGCAACAGATTTTTTAAACAGGTATTGTTGCCTCTACATTTATGATGTAGAAAATTAGAATTAAATTTAGAGAATTTTCCTCACTGTCGAAACTTGGGCTCCTTTTTTTGTCGGGGGGGAAATGTGACTTTGATGCCATCTCCTGGACAGAACTTATCATAACCCTCATTGGAGGTCTTTAATCTGCAGCAGTTCAGTTTGATAATCAGCCGCTTACAAGAGTTTACCTTCAGACCGGATTACAGTATTTCTCACAGATCTGAAATATACTTAAAAAAACTATTTACTTAACATTTATACTCTGTATCTCAACACCAGCATTACAACTGATCTCTCTCTCTGTCTCTCTCTCTCTCTCTCTCTCTCTTGATTTTAACTGATTCTATTGCATATATAAGTCATACTCTGCCACTTAAAAATGTATTACCTGGTTATATTAAAGCATGTTAGTCCTGGAGATGGACGTTATATACTTAATTAATAGAAACTATTAAACTTCTTGGCAAATATTTGGTCAACAGTTCAGATCAGTAGTCCACAAATCACCAGTCTCTGTCTTGTCATAAACTCAGGTGAAAGTTTTTGTCTTCGTCTCGGCATTGTAATGTTGTGCTACAGTAGAAAATGTAAATGTCTTTGCACATGGAGTTATATAGCACCTATAACTGTGCCTAATGAAAGTGACTGTTTTACACTGCTTTATTCATGTTAAGAATAATACAGCTTGAGGATTTGTAATGCACATCTCTATCTGATTTCAGAAAGTCATATGAGCCAAAAGTTTTTTATATTTTTATACCTGTTGTGTCTTTAAATCCAAAAACATTAACATTGACATGTGCTGTACTACTTCCTGGTGCCTTTCTTTACAAAATTAATCTTTTATATAACTAGTAATTATGGAAATGTGTGTTTTAGGAAGTAATCATAAAAAATGGGACTATATTTGCTATATGGTTGCTAGAAGAAGAAATTTCATGTCATATTATAAGCAGCAAAATCAGCACACACCTTGGTCTTGACATGGACTTGCCATGTGTGGTGCTGGTCTCATCTTAATCTTGTCCTCTGTCATACTTGACTTCACTGGTGTTGATGTTGACTTGGTCTCAACTAAGGTGGTCTTAAACCCAAGCAGCCTTCAGTACTACTCCAATGTAACATCCTCTTTGTTAAAGAGCTCCTAACACTTCGTCAGCTTCTTTAAAATGGGAAGCAACTAGCTAGCAATCAAACCCACAGGGTAATCACTGTTTAAGCCTCTTACCAACTGCCCTGGTCATGCCATTAGAATTGAGGTGCCTTCATTTCTCTGAATAGATTAATAAATAAAATGTGAGTTTATTTTAATGTGACAGAATATACTTCTGCTGTCATTAATTTACCCAGAGACTGCATCACTTACCTATGCTAGGGACATACTGGATTATATACATTCAGGTAAAATTCTAATTCATTAATATTTACCTTTTTTAATAGCCATTTTTTCTACTCCATGTATAGACTGAGAGTGTGAGAAGGACCAAGTGTCTGGTCCGTCCTTCTTCACAGCTCCATGTATCCTGAAGCCAACACAGACTCTCCTGCTCGTCTCTCCACCAGACACACCGGCTCCCCGGCTATGATCTACACGTGAGTACAGGCACATAGCAAACATAATCTCAGCACCATGGAGTAGAGATAAATGTTGTTTAAAAGTTAAACACATAGAGGTTGTATTTGTTTTAAATGCAGCTGTAAACGTACTGTGGTCCAGCAGGTAGAACCACTGAGTCACGGCTTCACAGTCATTGGTTCAGTCTTGAACCTGGGTTAATGTCTTTGTATGTTTCTGGTTTCTTCCCACTGTACAAAAACGTCCCAGTAGGTGAATTGTGTACACTAAATTGCCCCGAGATGTGTATGAGTGAGTTTCAGGATAAACCCTGGACTGTTAAAAAAAATCACTTTGGAAACTCATTAAAACTTTTGGATCATTCATTACAGTACTGCATCTTTAATCATAATAATCATGTCATGATTCTGCAGTTCACACACACTGATGCCAAAGGTTGTTTGTAATAGATAGAGAAATGAATGAAATGATGAAAAACTCAACACTAAAATAATGACCTTCTTTGTTGCAGTGCTCGATATGGGAGCCCTAAAAGACAGCTTCAGTTTTACAGGTACTGTTATCTTTAAATCCTTTACATGCTTTTAACGCACCATGTACATTCTCAGACATTATACAAGACACTCCATCACTGTGTTTTTTTCAGTTACTCAGGCGAAAAATGTGAGGAGAATTCCTTCCCACAATGTCTCTTACGTAGCATTCCATTAAGTCCAGCAGAATGGAGTAGCACTTCCTATTAACGAAGACGTTCTTTACGTCAGCCATAAAGTCAAAAGGTTATAATAATTCACAAGCGGTCTGGTTGAGTCAGCTTATGGCCTAATTCGACTTGCTTTCCCATGAACAAGTACCACATTCTGGAAACGGGGAGAGAATAGGACAAGGCTGTTAGTGTGAGTTTTATCTTCAGGAAGGCTGTGCCATGGTCTCTGCTACGTAACCATGCCTGTTTTAAAGTCAAGTCTTTAGTTCTTTTAAAATACAACACAGGAGATAAAGCTTTAGTAAAAGTAAAAGGATTTCTTCATTAATGTTGACATTTCAGTGAATCATGGGCATTTGTTTGATTTTAACACAGTGTGTGGTCCAGTGGCTTTCACCTGATATACATGCTCTTATGTTTTCATGGTGTACTTCCACAGTATGGACTGGCAGGAAACAGACCATGTGACTTACACTTATGGGAAGAGTTGTGTACTGATGGAATGAGTAACTAAGCATTCCCGTGTTCTATTAACAACAATCCCAGTCTTTATTCTTCATTATAAGACACATATTGTATATTTAATGAATATTATGCCTTTAAAATGGTTTCCTGTGTACTGGTGTGTTTGTAAGATAATCTACAGACGATTATATCCTCTGTGAGCTCTGTCCTCTAAGTGATACCCTAAACAATTTCTAAACAAAGTCTACCTCCTCTTACTGTAAAACATTAGTTGCCACTGATGTACAAGGCTCATATCTACCCTGACACATATTACAGTGTAGCTCAGGGGCGGGGGGTGGACTTAGCTCTGGTGGGACTGGGCTCCTGTACTCCATTAATTCATACAATTTCTGCCTGTTTTGTGTGCTTGTATGTTTGAGTTTTCATACATAGTCAAATAGCAAAGCAAGCAAAAATGGCTGCCACTCAATCGTGTGTCCTACAATCCCAATTGTGAAAGGCTTTTAAGGGGGAAAAAAAGCCTCTTGAATTATTTAGGTCATGATTTATTTGCTCTGCTCAGCAGAACATACTTGTGCTGCAGTAAGCTCAGAGATGTTTATTTCTGTGACATCAACCATGAGAGGTGGTACCCACATCAGCGGAGGAGGTGGTGCTTTTATGGTTATTTGGTAATTGTTGTAAAGCACTTTAAGACGCTCACTGCCACGTAGATAAAGACTGCCAGTGCTCACACTGCTGAACACTACTGCAGCATCATGCAAAACTCCTACATGGGTCGAGTACCAAGTACCCGGGTGAGTACAAGAGCGTTGTTTCTGCTCAGGGATGCTGCATGGGCATGCTGCCCACACCCAGAGTTCTGTGTCAGGCTAGTGCAGATTAGAGGGGCACAGCATTAGGTCAGGCCGTGGAGACTGACGGAAGATGTGTTTTTGATATTCGAGTTTGTTTGTCTTGTTAGAGCTAAAGCAATAGTCTGAAAAAGTCGAGAATCCTGCAGACGTGGTGGGCTTTTAGTAAACATGATGCCATTCCACTGTAGCTGGAAACTTTTCTATATGGAGTGTATAGTTTTGTGTCTCTGCTGCACAATATTACTCACATGTGCACCCAGAGAGGTGGGGATAGTTCATATCTGAATGTTCTTTTTATTATATGATATAATTGTTTGTGTGTGTGTGTGTGTGTGTGTGTGTGTGTGTTTAATACTTCCATTCCCATTACAAAGATATGATTTATCCACAGGAGGTAAAAGTCTGCCTTAAGAGGTTCTTAAAAAAGTTGGCAGTGGTTGTTTTTAAATAATAATGCAGAATTTACAATTATACTCTTTTGTTTGTTTTTGTTACATTAATTTAACAATAACAATAATCATTACCATTGCTATAGCATTGTTTATTGTAACAGTATATACTGTACAGAAGCGATCACATTTATATGTTATACTTTGTTTAGAAACAATTCACTGCCATATATTTGTAATACTTACAGAAGTAATGCTGGCAAGATTCACAACAGGACGGCCATAAACACAAAATATTAATCATAATCACTCAAATGATGAGGAAATAGGATACAGCGGCTGATATTAACATGCAGTGTGTAAGGATGTGCTGTGAACACCAGGTGGCACCATAACATCAGCATGGAGGACGTAGGAGTCTAACCAGTGACTGAGACAACATTAGGCCGAGTGAAGATGAAAAACATGGGCTTAGACAGTGGTTAAGACAGCACAGGGAGCAGAAGATGAGACTCTTGACACAAGATCATAACAGATCGAAGATCTATGAAAATGACCAGGAGTCTCAATATACATAACAGACAAATGGGGCAAGTGATGAGAAACTTGGACCAAAGCTGCAGGTTCAGACTGTCTTTATTTAGTCTTTTTATTGAATAATTTAAAGCAGCAGGATTTGGTTGGGGGAACCCTTGATAGCAAAGCACTGGGAAAGTCAGATCAGAATAAAGCTCTGTTGACGTGTAACCCCTTAGCGATTCATCTGAAGGCGTGTTAAACTACACGGAAATAACTACAGCAAAACTAAGGAGATGTGTATACTTATGAGAGTGGGGAAATTCACTCAGGAAGGAATTTGAGGAGATAAAGGTCAGGCTGTTAAATATTTACATTTTATTTTTATGAGCAGTTACTCAAAATGTCACTAATAATAGTCTCACAACCAAGTGCCAAAAAAGAGTGTGACTCAACAATTTCTAGTAAATGAACACAACAGAAAAGCAGAAAAGTGAACTCATTCCCCCGTTGTAACACTTGCAACGTCTAGAAATATTTTAGATGCGTCAATTAACGTGCATGATCTGAGCCTGAACTTACTGACATTAAACATTAGAGGTAACATATGGAACATTGATTTTGTGAATGAAAAGCACACCTTTAATTCAGGAATTCATGCATGCACTTAGTCACACAGTGGTGGTGAGACTTGAACATTTGGTCACAATGCAGAAAGATTGTTTAGTTCAGTCAGCCTTAGTGAACTCCATCTGCATGTCAGCCATTCACCTTTGCCCAGAGACCTGAGTGTTTGCATGCACAAGAGTGTCTTTTCCCAGATAACTGTTAAAGCCCTCACTTCTACACCCCCTGTGCCACAAGCCACTCTTATCTGCCCAACTGTGTTGGGGTTTCTAGCTCGTCCAGATGGACTGGTAGCTACAGTTGTCTCTGATTACAATGCATGAGTGTGTGTGGAAGAAGGGGCAGGTGCTATTTAAAGTAGGGTAACTGCCCACGTGGCTCTATTAGTCTCTGTCCTGCTATTGTACTTTCCTCACTCTTCCCCTTGCTTGTGCTCGATCGAGACTGCTTGTGAGGCAGTGGCGAGTCCGAGGTCACTCGGGTGGGTGGGCAGATGTTTGCCACTCACAGAAGCAGTCTGACTGAGCTGCGTGTGAGCCATGGTGGCCGCCGCCTCAGCCGACAACAGAGTTTCCCTTCGGAACCCCTACAGGTGCCCAAGGTGGGCAGTGGCGGGCGCAGGAGCAGCAGCAGCAGTGGCCGGCTCCTCTCGCTCTCCTTCAGTGAAAGTATGCGCAGTGAAATTGACCGCTACCTGTCTGAGCAGAGTCTGTGCCCACTGCGCCAGGACAGAAGTAATCACGCCGACCTGAAGGGGCTGAGAGAAGTGCGGGCAGCTGCTCAGCTCAAGAATCTGGAGGACTTCCTAAGAAGCAACGATGTGTCTCTGCAGGATTGTGTGGCCTATCATACAGGCATGAAGTACAGGTAAGGAAGCCGTATGAAATGAAGCTGGCTTTTAAAACCAGACTCCTGGAAGAGGATGGAACTGCTTTGCTGAAAGGGTTTCATATCTATACACAGTATTTTCGTTCAGTTTGTTGAGGAATCTGATACTCAGTCGGTTGTTTTACAGTCTGAACATTTTAGCATTGAACTCAGCTTTGTCTCAGCTTTGCATGGAACATTTAAAGAAATTTGTTAAAATTACCGTAACATTACAGTGTTGGAAAAACACCATAGTATTGTCTGTGCAAATGTGACTGAGAAAATGCCTTGACACTATATGAGACCTGACTGTACAGTTAGAGTGATTTACACAGTCAGCCATTCACAGCTAAACCGGGGAAATATTTATTCCTTGTGATTAGCATTCAGTTTTATGATCAGAACATCTTTCCTCTATATTCTTCTTACTCCATCACAGCGGTTATACTTCTGTTTATTCTGTTGTCACACTAAATATAAACTCTGGAGTATTTTGGCATTTGAGTGTCAGCTTTGTAGAAAATAGCGGGTAGTAATCAGAGGGTCCCGGGCCAGCTCTCTCTCTGTGCCTGGATTAAAGGATCTTCTTTTATTATCTTCTCTCTGCTGACATTTTAGTGTCTCACTCTCCTGTGAGTGAAGCATTACTAGTCTCACACTTGAAGTTATTTGTGTCAGATTGTTCTTGATTAGTTTAAGTGGTAGTGCCATGCTTCCTGTTCGTTTGTACTGGCTAAGAAGCAGTGTTTTAGCTGACCTCACTTGCCTTCACTTTAATATAGTGTTTCTTTTCAGTTTCTTTTATTGTAAGCTGTTATTATAATATGGAGAATATCAATTATGAATAATAAGAATGATATGAAAGCACAGGAACAGGAACGAGTTCAAGCACATGCATAATTGAAATGTCCTAAGAGTAGAAGAATGTAGGTATATTTTTACCAAGTAACAGAAAACATAGTTGTAGATAGAAAGTGTAGTTAATGAAAAAAGACCATCAGCACTACAGAAGAGCAGTACTGCAGAATAACACTAATGTGCTGGCTTAGCAGTCATGTAAGTCTTTAGGTTTTATGGTCTGTTCACTTTACAGAGCACCTGCTTACAGAAATGCTTCTACTGAAACCTTTAGCTGCTTTAAAAGGTGTCTGAGTGTACGGGTGATGAAGACCGGCTGCTCTCACTGAAACCTATTAAACCTATTCATAGGCATTTTGAAAAATGACCAATATGTTCAGCTTGAAATGATTAAAGATGTCTAGAAATAGGTTTAATCATCTACTTGGTTTATTGTAATCTTATAAGATGAAAAACTATAAATAACTATATTTAAGATTTACTATAACTATATAACTATAACTATATTTAATTTTTTATTTTTATTGCAGTGCTGAAAGATGCAGTAAAGGATATTTCCTTTGGAATTAATTGATGGTAAATGAAGTAATTAATGCATGAAGCTGAACACATATAGCTCTTTTACACACAATGAGAAGTGCTCCTGCTGTTCCACAAACTCCCCACGGTGTGCCACTGTCTCCTCATACTATAGTCCTTCCTGCACAAGTCACCAGTTATCACTGTGGCTAAAAATATGAATGATAATCCACACACCAGCAACACATGATATGTTCGCTGTCACCAACGACATTCTGTCTCTTTCCTGTGACGAAGTTCCCCTGTTTCAATACACACAGTCACAGCTTTATTAAATTATTACTGTGTTAGATCAGGTTTTAAGCTTAGTTAGAGCTGCATGATCACAGTAGGAGATGGTACATGAAATTATTAGCTGAATAATTTGTGTAGTTGTTTGTACACTGAATTATTGTCTGTAGTTTAGTACCAGCTAGTATCAAAGATATACTTCATACAGATTACTGACATCAATGCTGTTAAATTAGAGTATCTGGAGTGTTTAAGTAGATTATACAAGAGTTTATTCGATTAACTGCAGTTTTCAGAAAGAGGTGATTACACTGATAAAGCAGTAGTGAATATATTGATATAGCAGTAGTGAGTAGGTGTTGAGCTGCCTACAAATGGATAAAATATTTTAGGCCATGATTTAAGCTGTTGAGGTTCTCTTTGGGAGTGACACGGTTGGACAGGATTAGGAACGAGTACATCAGAGGGACATTGGTATATTGGTAGGAGAATGTTGGAGATGGAGCTGCCAGGCAGGAGGCAAAGAGGAAGTCCAAAGAGGAGGTATATGGATGTGATAAATGAGGATAGTGGGTGTAAGTGTTGAGGACGCAGAAGATAGGGATAGGTGGAGAGAGATGATTCGCTGTGGAGACCCCTGAAGGGAAAAGCCCAAAGAAGAAGAAGAAGAAGAATTGGGCCATGATTTGTAACACAGTTCATACACACATCATATTTATTGTTTATATACAATATGTACACTATATACACACAGTATATAGTATATGCACCACATATAAGTCTGTGTTATGATATTTCTATGTCTATGAATTCTTTTGGACTGAGGGTTTGGGTTTTTCCATTTTTAAAATTAATATTTTTTGCATATATGGCCTAGAGTGCCATGATCACCCAAGAACAGAACCTTTTCTAGCTGCTCTCAAGTGTAATAATTAGTGTGTAATGTGCTGCACTGAGTTCCTCTGTGGATTTTCTTTCTCTCTCTGGTCCCTCAGCACTACATCCCTTTGACAAGGCTAATGAAATACGATGATTTTCTGCTCTACTTGCTTCTCAATTAAGAACTGCAGTTTTTTCCTTTTACCCTCATACATTATTCCCTTTTAATTTATTTATTTATGTGTGTATTTTCCTCAAGTCTGTATTTAATTTGATTTGAGACTTGACCTGTATGTAACAAAGTAATCACTGCCCTTTGCATGACATGTCTCTGTAACCTGCTAGTGTCTGATTTATGCCATCAGACTAACTGTGTAAACATTCTGTAAATAGGCGTGGGATCAGTCAGTACTGCCAAAAAAGGGCTAGGAGCAGACCAAACACAATGGCTCAGATTTTCTTCACAGCGCATGATGTAGATTTGTGAAGTTAATAGGCTGTCTTTCACCATGTCACTTTATTTCATCTTGGGTCATATGACTGACTAAAGCTGACCAGGGCAGTCTGCTGTGCGTGATGTTTAAGCACATTTATTAAATATACTGTGTGGTCTTCTAAAGGACTGCCTGACTGTCCATAATATCAAGAGAATTTTTTCATGCCCTTATGAATAATAGCAGCAGTTTCCTGTCCTCCCTTCCAGCCAAACCCTGTTAGACTTGTGTGGATTCATTTGAAGGAAGGTTGAGTTAGCTTTACTTGGAAAGACATTCTTGTGCTGCAGGGGTTAGTGGCTGTTGTCATGGAGCTGTATAATGTACTCTGTGTGTGTGTGTGTGTGTGTGTGCGTGTTGTGAAAGACATTGAGAAAGAAAGTGTTTTACCTCAGGCACTACAACTTGACTCAATCTGCTTACATTTTACGAGTTTCAATCAGCAGGGTCATCATGCAATCTGGCCACCAATGTTTCCTCCAGCTCCCTGACCCCAGTGAGGCCATGAATGGGTGCCATGTGCTATTTTGAGGGCTGAATTTATGCAGACTTTTCCAGCCTTATTCCTGAGTGCGCACTGAATTGGGAAGTGGCTTGGAAAAGGCAGTGATGTATGCAGAATAAAAGGCCTGGTCTCAATCTGTGCATTCCAGATAGAGCAGCAGAGCACTTTACATGTGAGCAGACGTCTGATAGATGCTGATTTTATTTTGCTTACACTCATGCATCTTTGGGAGTCAGCTAACATATGGGAATGTTTTTTCTCCCCTAGTGTTTTGCTTAATTTTTTGATTATTCCTTTTCTTTTTTGTTTTGCTGTGTCGAATAAACTCACACATTTGTGGTGCAGCAGCTGTCCTTTTGTTGGACTTGCATTTTGCTTTGTTTATAGTGGCACACTGCACACCTGGCATTAAACCCACATGAGAGACCTTCACATTTCTTCAGGAAAGACTCGATAAAGCATTTTACTAAAACAAATCATTTATTAATCAAGTTTAGCTTCCTTCTGCAACACATACATATTTGCTTAAAATGTGTGCAAAACTACTGCCTTCACTTTTATATCAGCTCTGTTAGTTATTTTTTTTCACATTATTCTCTGACCAGAGAGCCAGCTAGCCTTTCACTCTCATTACTCTGTGTCTTTGCTTTTAGAAATATTGGGCTATCTTGTTCACTAGTTAAGCATTGATGTATCTAACAATATAATTTAAGAAATACTTAATGCATCTTATTTGTGCGCCAGCCTTTATCTGTTTTATCTACTTATTAAGCTGCATAGCTCTTTGCGTAACTCCCAAAGATTAAATCTAAATTTGGTTTCAAGTTAATTCATCCATCCATCCATTCATTCATCCATCCAATTCCAGTAACCACTTTAGGTCTGGGTCATCTTTGAGTTTTAAGTTAATATAGCATAAGCATGGATATTTACCGTCTAGGTTCTCTGCAATGGAACTTTAAAGTGCTTTTAGTACTCCACTTCTTTTCTCTCTGTAGACGCGCCTGTCTGTGACGCTACAACCACTAATAAGATATATAGGATAAGGTATCATGATGAGGTTAGTATTTTTTTAGTTTTTTTCTTGCATCTCATTGGATAGTCAATATTATTCCTAGTTTTTCTGATTAGTTGGTCACAAGGTGATCAAATCAATCAGAATGTGTACTTAAAAAATCAAGAAAAACTAGAGATGTGTGCAAGACTTCATACTACTGAACTGTTTTTCAAAACCTTTGTGCATTGATATTTAGAACTCTTTTTATCAGAATTATTTCACTGATTCAGTCTGATTCATCGTCTTCAATGTTCACATTTATTAGGGTATAAATAAATATAACTGAGTTACTAGATTTTTAACACTATTTGTGTTAGCAGTCGTGAAAGGGTGTATCTGTGATCATTACACATATAAGAGATGCTATGGAGGATTTTCCGCAGTTTCTGAACTAGAGCTTCTGGACAAAGGAAATAAAGAAAATTTGCCACACTAAATGGAGGAGAGGTGCTGGGAGGGTAAAAGCAGAGAACAGTGGGAGATTTCTGTAACTCTGTCATGTAATCTGTAGACCCTCTGGACAATGAAGCAGCCCTTCTGTTTTAATAGGACATGCAAAAGTTCAAAGAGTACATTGAAAGCCCAACATCCATTACTTCACAGGTCAGGTGTGAGATATTTTAGCCACATACCTAACCTAGATCTGTGGTAACCTGCTGGGGTTGAACATAAAATGAAGATACATTAAAAAACACATGCATCATTTGGCTTGGCATTTGGCTTGCAAGCTTAGAAAAGAAATATTGTAATGTCCATAATAGCTACAGCTCTCAGAATATCAGTAGCATAGCGACCAGTGTACAGCAGGAGCTCCAGCTCTTAAGGCCAGTTACCATATGCCGCTATATATACATGCACTCTGGTTTCTGCTATAGCTGGCTCGTCTGCTGGACTTGATGTATGTGATGTCTAAAAACAATTCAGAGACATGTTGTGTGTTGTGCTAGCATTGGTGTCCTGATTTGTCTAGTTACATTGGAGTGATGTGAGCATGTGCTTGTGGTGTGAGTGTGAGGTGCTTGTAGATTTCACTCAGTCAATCTGCATTCGTTTTATTCGGTCATTTAAGGCACAGTCTACTGTCAAACAATCTTTCCTTATTAATGACATTGTCATAAATTGCCTTTATGTCAGTGGCACTGAAAATGATAATAACATGGCAAATGTTGTTCTTCTGGCTGCTTCCTGTTCGGGGTCACCACAGTGGATCATTCGGTCAACATGTTTTGATTTGGCTCAGGTTTTACACCGGATGCCTTTCCTGACACAACCCTCCCATTTAACCTGGGCTTGGGATCAGCACTGAGAGTTAACATTTCAGGGACTGGGTTAGCGCCCTGCCCGGGAATCGAACCCGGGCCATGACAATGGGATCCTGCCCCTGGACCACCAGGAGGCTAATAACTTGGCAAATAATAGGGGCAAATTGTAACTCATGTTAGAAATTATAATCTACTTTTATTTTGTAATAAACTCTGGCAAACTATTTCAGTGGATCTTACCTGGATGTCTCTGTGCTAGTAGAGTCACTATCTGGCTAGTAGCTGAAAACAGAAAAAGGATTCTGTTTAAAGGATTAAAGGATTTAAAGGATGTGGCAGATGTCCTTATACAGAATGACTTACCTCACTTATGCAACTGAGTATGTGAGGGCTAAGGGCCTTGCTCAAGGGCCCAGTAGTGGCCCTTTATGACCTTCATAAAGTAGGTGTATATACAGTATAATGTCTTCCATACTTCTTGTGTAAAATGGTTTTGCTATACAAAATACTATAGTGCTGTGGAACTATAGTGCTATTGTAACTTAATAAGACTTCAACAGAATCTATGCCTGCAGGATAATGTACTGAAAGCTGAATAGAATGAAGATTATCCTCAATGGGTACCCTTGGTAAAGAGACATAAAATCTGTGTAATATTTTCACCTTTGAAGATGGCTCAGTGACTCAGTTATTCCACTTTCTGGAGGAAGTTCATTCTGCTACATAGGAGCCAGAACAAGGAAGAGACTTGATGCATGCCTGGGTGATGATGGGATCAGTTGAGCAAGGCTGGAGGAATGGAGGCAATGTGGTGCAGTGCAAGGTATTATAAGTACTCTAAGGCAGGTGGGTGCTAGTCCATGGCTTAGTAGACAAGCATCACTGAGGGAATGTAGCAAAGAGGCTGTGTGGAATTGAAAACAAGTCATTTAATTCAATTCAATTTTATTTTTAGATCGATTTTAACAATAGACGTTATCTCAAAGCAGCTTTACAGAAATATAAAAAGTTGAAGTTTAAAATTGAAATTTATTTTAAATGTGAAGGCTAGAGGCAATGGTGAGAAGGAAAACTTCCTGAGACAATACAAGAAAGAAACCTTGAGAGGAACCAGACTCAAGCAAGAAAAGTCATGCAACTAGACTCTGGATCAGTCAAGCTGCCTGGAGTGAGCTGCAGTGATCTAGTCTGGAAAAGGGACTGAACAAGCACCTGAGTGTCTCGTGTGGATAAAAAGGAATGAATCCTCCTGATGACTAACAGAAAAATTGGCATGAGCATACCAGATTAGCAATGTGAAAGGAAAAAGACAGTTGATTGTCCATGTTGATTCCACGGTTACACTGAATGCAGTGACAAAAGGTGAGATCTGAGAGTCAGGTAGATCACCAGATCCTGACATGTTGATAAATCACCTGGGATGAACAGAAGTTTAGTTTTGCTAGGATTAAGTGTCAGCTATTGAGCTGCCATCCATGATGACATGTCTGCCAGACATGATGAAATCTGAGCAGTGTGTCTGAGGGAGGGAAGGTGAGGATGAGTTGAATGTCATCCACATAGCAGTGGCATGAAACCCATGGTAGGATATGACTTCACTAAGAGATCAAATATATCGGTAGAACAGAAGAGGATCGAGTACTGGTCCTTCTGGGCCGTGCTATAACACGAATTCTAAGGTGCATGAGGCTGAACAAGACAATCATTTGGTAGAGAATTATTTGTATTAAATAACACTTGGCACATTTGTGACCAACAAATTAAACGAATGTATTAAATGACCAACAAAATAAATGAATGTATTTTTACACTTCTACACACTGAAATTGTATTGTGGTATTTGTATATGATTACACCACCACATTTTACCCTTCAGCTTAAAGACAATAAACATGAAGCCACTGGACAGACAGTGGTATGCTGCAGCTGACCCTCAGCAGTGATGACATTAAGCTTGAGAGTGATAAGTCTTAGGTCCTAAGTTTGTAAGCATTTTGTAGGCTGTAATCTACATCCCTGAGAGCAGCTTTCTGCTTGAACATGACCACAATGGCACTTATAGCTGGGTGCTCAGGGTACTTAGGGTACTCAGGGTGCTCTGAGTGCAGTTGCAGTGGGTCTGTTGATTAGTTCCTCTCGTGCTTTATACATCTCTCTATTCTCCATTAAAAAGTTCACGTCTTTCATGGGGTGTCTATTCCATTCTGTAGAGTGTGGCTCTTACAATGAAATGATTATTCATAATTGCTCTATGTTTGTTCTGTCTTCAGTAGTGAAGTTACCTAGGTGGTTCATTCAAGGTCCTAATTGACATTTAAATCCAGTCTCTGAATCCATAAACCACCTGGATTCATATGGGTTTTACAAACCAGCTTTGTGGGAATGGATAATATGATAGATGTAATCTCTAAAGGACTAAAAGCCGCTCAGGAAGTGTTACCCTTCTGACCACATGTAGTGGCCTGGAAAAACCCTTCATATGAAAATTTCTTGACATTTTCAGCTATAAGTGAGGTAATGTCACAGCATTTTTAAAGTCTGGTTACCCCTAAAGTAAAAGAAAAGAGAAAATGTGTTTCAGAGAGTGAACATACTTGAAAACTATGTATAAAAGAGGTTTAACATGTGTATTCCCTTGTACTGACGGCTCATTTCTCCTAGGCCTGGATTTTGCAGTTCAGTGCATTTTGTAAGCTCATCTCAGACACTTTTGCAAAGTAAGATAAAATTGTACTACATCTGGAGATGCTGAACCCCCAGGCCTTTATATCATCTACATTTCAGATGTGAACATTTTTATAGTCCTATAATGTATACAGTGTGCTTATTGTGCATGGTAGCATTCGTCTGTTGCGTTGCTGTGGTTGCTCCTCATTTTGCTAGCTTGACTTGGCCATGCTTGTTTCTTCTTTATATCATGAGCATCTGGCCATTTCTCTTCAGGTCACCTGACTGAGGTGTTGTTCAGTTCATTGTCATCTTGTGACTGGACTACTACTGGTTTTTGAGGGAAGGTCTTCTGCTGCATACCATCTGATCCAAAATACAGCTATATGACCTGTTTTCAACTTCCCTAAGTTCCTTAACATCACTCAGTGGCACAATTTCCTCCACTGACTTCCTATAGCTTCCAGCTTCAGATTTGAAGCATTAAGGCATGTCAAAAAGAGACTTGCCCCAACTACCCAAAGGCATGTATTAAATCCTCTCTGCATCACGTTCCCTTTGAGTCTCTGGCACACAGTGTGAGCCACCATCCCTCTGTACTGGACCTCAACTCAGTCATTTGCAGTCTTCAAAGTATGTTGCTGCACTAACACAAACTAACTCCCCTCTAACAAGGTTTTAACGTAATGGTATCCCTAGACCTAATTGTAGTTAGTATAGCAATACTACAGAGATCCTGGATAAGGGCAGTGAATGCAGGGTATGTAAATGGAATGCATTTTGCTGGAATATCTGAGAGACATTCTCAGTACACACAGAAACATTTACTTTCTAAATTGGTTTTGTAAATAAAAGCAAAATCAGGGTTGAGTGAATGAGTCCAAATATCATGTTAGTTCAATCTTCATCTTGTTCAAGATCTGTACCTTTGTTGTCCTATTCCTCTTGCTGCCAAAATGCCACACAGAAACTCCACTCTCTTTAATCTCGGACTGCCTTAATCCTCAGAATTGAAGGAGTGCAGCAAAGAGCACTGGTGTTATTAGCCTTCTCTAGAAAGAGAACCGTGGGTGCTGGAGTCTGACTAACGGTGGATGTGATTTGTGTGTCAGAGCATCGGGACACATACATGACACATACATTTACATCCACAGTGCGATTGCTACCAATAGAGCAGAGTATGAGAGATGATTCAATCAAGTGTGAAATCATTTTTATAGCGCCATTTGCTTTCCATCTTGGTGTTTGACTTCTGGCAGTTTATTTCATCCTTTCACATACTTTCTAAAATTTGATGTATCTTATAAAATAATGCATTTATATCATATGTTTATAATGTGATATACTATATCCTGTGCATAAAGCTTTTTTTAAGTTTTCTTTATTTGCCACATATACATTACTGCACAGTGAAATTCTTTCTTCGCATATCCCATCCTTGGAGGGTTGGGGTCAGAGCGCAGGGTCAGCCATGATGCAGTGCCCCTGGAGCAGGGGGGGTTAGGGGCCTTTCTCAAGGGCCCAACGATGGCAGCTTGGCAGTGCTGGGGCTTGAACCCTGATCTTCCGGTCAGTGTCCCAGAGCCTTAACCACTTAAGTAACCACCGCAATATAAGAACTAATCTGTTCATAAAATAAATTTTTGTATAATTTCTAATAAATTGTATTATGTAATGTTTATTGCCTATTCTGTACTGTGCTATACAGTATATTGCACATATATACAGATCAGCCATAACATTAAAAACACTGGCAGGTGAATTAAATAATACTGATTATGTCTTTACAGTGGCACGCGTCAAGGGGTGGGCTATACAGTACATGGCAGCAACTGACCAGTCAGTTCTTAAAGATGATTTGTTGGAAGCCAGAAACGTGTCCAAGCTTAAGGATCAGAGCAACTGAACATCTCCAAAACAGTAGGTCCGCAGTGGTTAGTAAAAGTGGTCCAAGGAAGGACAAGTGGTGAATCTGGGCTTTCTCACATTTCCAGTGCATTCACATTGACTACTGTGTGCAAACATAGATTACCATGTTCACCCTGCAGAAGCACAACATGATAGCAGTAACATAGAGAATATTTTCAAGGGTATTCTAAAGGTATTCTGAATAAGTATTGTAATGAAGTATATTCCTGAATACATTCATGTATACAGTCATACAGTTATTCAGAGTATTCTGCCCCTGCATTATACACTTACAGAAATACTCTAATGAAAATTCTAGCAGTATGATAACGTATGCTATGAAGTTTGGCCATGCAAACTGTCTTAAAATAATCAATTATTAAATACATCATATTTAAAATACATCACTTAAAGGTTTTAAAATCTTTAGAGCATACATGTTTTCTAAGCCTTCGTTTTTAGGCATAAGCTTATATACAGCTATTTACATGATTATATAATCATAAAAATAAATGCTTTAAAATACAGAATTCTTACAGTTTTTATAGCTTGTAGTTTCCCAGCTACATTTTCTCTTCCTTGGGTGAAAGGATTGCTGCTAAATTTAGGAGGCAGGGCACTGTCCTGTTTTTTTCTCACTGAATTATGGTCTGTTGTGTCTGAATGCCATAAAAGTCCATGTTTCAATAAAAGAACACAACACACTGTACCCTCAAAGCCGGCTGAGTTCATGCTGGCATTTTTACCATTCACTGTGGAATGCTGAATATGAACAGAGGGGATACAGACCCACAGCAGAGATACAGATTAATCCAACTTTAAATCATATATCTATAATATGTTAGTTCACTGCTGGTTATCCCAATTATGACATCTAGCAGAATATTTTATTCAATACTAAAGCAACTGTGCATGAATAGGTTTGATGTGTAACAGATTAGGATTATCATAATGAGTGAAAGAAGGCAAGAAGGAGCGATGTAAAGGCTTACTTTATGCATTCTTGCTCATTTGAGGTGAATTTTAATGCAGGTCTAGCTTCATAATCTCTTGCCTACTGTTTAATTCAAAATTCTATTCATTTGCCACACACAGTTACCCAGCATGATTATTAATACTTTCCACTAAAATAAAAAACATTAAAACAATAATTTTCCTTAAAAGAATTCTCTATGATAATAGAGTATGACTGCTGCTGCTGCCGCATTACACTACACTTAATTGTTGTGCTGTCATGCCTGCTGGCGTGTGTGTGTGTGTGGTGTGTGTGTGTGTGTGTGTGTGTGTGTGTGTTTTCTCTCTGGCTGTCGTAGTCTTTCTGTCATGTATGGGCAGGGTGGACTATCAAATGCAAGCAGATCTCAAAGAATAGCTGGAGGTCACTCTTTCCCACTCTCTTGACATTTCTATCTTTCTGCTCTCATGGGCTTTTTTCTTCTCTAGCTCTCTCATCATATATTACTGGTCAGGAAACCTTGAGAAATGTGAACAGTGTGCCTGGAAATAAGAGTGGAAGAGAGAGTGGGAAACAGAGCACATGATCCACTGGGGAGAGTGGGAGTAGAAAAGAGCTGAACAGAGAGGATCAGAGTATCCTGACTTTGTAGTGAGAGCTTAGTGGAGCGTGGAGAGCTGGAGCGTGACGTGGTAGGATGAGGAGTTTCTTCCGATGTGATCGGTCTCCAGCACATGCTCAGAGGCGCTTCCGCATGCACACATTGTGACAGCTCTTCTAACCAGCACTGAGCTTCTGTGGAGAGCACTAGGTCATGTGTACCTACTGGAGAGGCATTATATCCATCTACAGTCTCTACAGCTGTCAGCTTCTGGGTTGATAAGGACGGGAATTACCAGGAAACAATACTTCGTTTAAACAGGGGAAACCCCCTTAGTTCCTGCTGTGAGGACATTTTTGGACATCTGAGGCTCCCCCTCACTTCAGTAAGCCTGCCCATTGTATTTTACCAGCAGCATGCAGGTCTCTTTTGTGTGTACGGACCACCGGGCTGTTAGCCGTAGTACTGAGGACCGGCTGAATAGGCAGAATGCTGGTAGCCCCAGTCTGGGCACCAAGAATAAGTTTCGCACTGTGGCAATGGTGGCACGCAGCCTGGGGCAGCTCTCTGTGCAGAACCTGCCTTCATCCAGTGACCACTGTGTCCGGAATGGCATGAAGTATAGGTAAGAGGAATCACTCACAGTCGAGATTTTATACATACATACATATGTATATCACAATATATATAACACAATCTGCCAGACACAACACCCTGTACTTCCTCAGGTTAGCCACACACACACATATATATATATATATATTTCAGGCGTTGTGTCTGGCAGATGTAGATTGTGCATTTTTGTAATTTTATTGGTGGGTTTTCGGAAAATACTATGAAATGAATTGCTCGGGTTTCTTGCCAATCAGATGGAAGTTAAATCACAGAAAAATAAAGAGAAATAAACACATGTCTCGTCATCAGGAAAGACACTTTACATGGTAGGATAATTTGATAATCTCATACTACATACCAGGGAATTAAAATAGGTGTACAGTATGCTATTCTCAAAATAAATCTAATCCTCACTCATTCTTCCGTTCTGTAATTTGTCTAATAGCACATTAAATGCACTTTGTAAGAAGGTAGGATGATGTAGACTATATCCTACCTTCATATTAACCTAATCTGTAACTGAACACCAGTCTTTTCTCTGAAAGGCATTATCAACCTTTCTTGCTATTCCAAAAGGCCTTTGTCTTCAATACTTTCACATCTAATTGATCCCTCCAATAATTACAAACTTCAAAAGTGACTTATTTAAGCTATCATTTTACATTGAATAAGACTGTATATTTTCTCCAGTGGTAACTTTTTAGCTCATAAGAATCAGTATAAATTGCTGTGTCTTCCAACATCCATAAAGTGATATGTTTTCATTTTCCAAGACTGTAATGTTTTCAGATTTCGGATCGCATCTAATTATACATTAATCTTTCCTGTGGATTTTCACTCATCCCTCTGTTTTTAAAACAACGTCCGTTTACCTTGTACAACATATCTGTCATCACAGATCTGTCATCAGTGTAACGTATTTTTAAAGCTATAATATTTTTACTTTAAGAATTGTAAGGATATTTAATCAGTTAAATTATTTTTTATTATGAGTGTAAGAGTCTGGTGAAATTGTTAAATCAGATCAGATGAGCTATTCTACATGTCCAGGGAACATAAGAAGAATAGAATACATGTCTTTGTTTTGCTAATATGAAGATATAGCTCTCAGTGTCACTGTGTGTACATTCACATAAATGGCTTTCATTCATATGCAGAAAAACTTGTATGGGTAGAGCAGGCAGAATATTTGATCAATGCCTGTTTCAGTTTCAAATGAGATTCCTCTTGGGCATACAGTCACGGTGCTCCATCTTAAATTGGCAGTGTGATTTGAAAGTGCACCCTGCGGAAGCACCCCCCAAACCCCCTCTCTCTGATTGGTGTGTCTGTGAACATCCAGGCAAACAAGTGTGTTCTGCAGCACTCCCCTTTTCCCACTGTAGAATGAATAAATTAATGATCAGAAGCCCCCTTGCTTCTTTACCTCCAGCTGTAAGCGTGGAGACGGAGGAGAAGGGATGAGAGCGAGCGGTACTGAGAAGCAAATTGTGCAATACGTACTATATGCAGAGCGCAAACAAAGAATTTATTATATAAATGTGTAAAATGCTTTTTTACTACTTCTTAAATAATGGAGTTTAGTTCAGTCTGCTTGTCCAGTAGCGAAGGTAGATTCATGCTGCCGTTAATCAAGCAGAGAAAATATCAGACCTTCTCACAATATCAGAAACTGCATGTGATTCTTCACATAAAAATAAATTATTAGAACTATTAGAATGCCTGTACTAAACTAATTGAAGTTAACATTAATAAAAGCCAAAGGATATAAATTTTATATTATTTTACTGGGTTAAATTTTCTATTATTTTGCAAGTGCTCTGGGAAAAAGATTCATGTTTGCTTGAACTGAATGCATACTGAAGTGGGTACATTTGCATACATGTTTACAGAATTTTAATCTCATGTAGTTCTGAGTGTAGGGTTGTTTTCAATATTTGTTTTAATTTTCTGTAAGCTTTAAGGCTAAAGTTTGGGCTGTCTGCCTAAGGCTGTGGTATACTGAAATGTTTTGAAAGTGTTTCTGTAAAGTTTGGAACCATTAAACTCATTTCTTACTGATAATGTTTCGGTGATGTGTACTCTTTACATTAATGAGCTTTATATAGTTCACTTAGCTCAAATTTGAGTAAAATGTACTTATAAATCAGTTAAAATGCAAGTCAGGAGAACAATGGTGCCATGTAAACCTAATTTATAAGAAGCTCGGTTAAATTGAATTAGGATTTTTTGTGTGGAAATTGCTACCACACTTTTCTTCAGTAAATTCATCAGAATGTAAGGGACTTATCATCATCACGTCTGATCTAATAAAGTTACTCCGACAAGGTCAGTGATGTATTCAAGATTATATCATAGATCTGTATGGTTTATCAATTTTTTCATAGAAATGCTAACTGGTTTTGTTGTGTTAGATGTTAACAGGTTATGTTCTGAGAATTATACTAGCAGTTAAATAAAATAAAATAAAATCTACTTTGACTTGATCTTTAAGCATCATGGGACTATTTTTAGCATTATGTTATCCATTCACTGGCAGCATAAAGCTAAACTATAAGTAGAAATTGATGCCGTGAGGCTGGGTGTATGTGCTCGGAGGCCTTTGTTTGCTCATTCCCCGAAAGGCTGTAGGATGTCCCATTTCTCATTTAGGTCTTCAGAAGAGTGAGCTCTTTAAGCCCTTTAGTGAAGACTGCATTAAAGAAGACGCATCAGGGGTCTCTTACACAAAACTCCTTTTTACTGGCAGGGATTAGGCCAGTCAATGATTGAGCAGAGATTAGAAAATTAGACTAAATAAAAGAAACACAAAATAAGTTAAGACCAAGTTAGAGACATGAGAGTCCTAAATAAAGTTTGTTATTAATTTAATTTATATAGACTGATTATCTAGTTATAAACTTAGATGTTTACGATATAATGTTTATAATCTACATACACATCATTCTGCTGTACATGGAGCTACTGCATGGTTGGACCAGTTAACCATGAAAGTCATAAATACACTGGCAGTCGCTTCCTGGATGTAGAATTGAGCTACGTTTGCATTGAACAGTACTGACCACACAACAGTCAGCAGGTCAGATGTGTGCACTAATACAGAAAATGAAGAAAGCTAAAATAATTATAAAAAGCTGATTAGAAATATATACAGTATATATTAGTAAATTAAAGCTTTTATTTAGATTTTTTTTGCCATTAACTGGATTAAGCATTCTACCTGTATGTGTATAAACATTCAGAATCAGTAGAGAGAGGCTGTTTATGAGCTACATGTAGAACTATAACAGCTGGATTTACACCGACTCAGGATCAGGTATAACAATATTTTTTATTAAACTGTAGTGGTTGTAAATCTCTTTTGGTGCATATTTGTAAACCAGATCAGTTCTGATATTGAACTGTTGTGTAAGATGACACTCTGTTATATGGAGCAGATGAGGTGCTATTCTTGACCACTACACTGCAGAGAAGGGCTCCTGGAGAATATTAGTGAAGAACTGCTACTCTTAGACTGTCAGCTAAGGAGAACCAGTGTTCTGAAGCCCTGATTGGTGCTTTATATTGTTTAAGGTGAACATGTTTAAATATTTGTTTTTGGCTGAACATCACAACTGGAGTGAGTGGAATCAAACCTCTTACAGAGAACCAGGAAGAAAATGTATTTAGAGAAATGACTGAAACAGAAAAACCTTCATACCCTGGAGATTTCTGTCACACTTATTTACAAATAGGAACATGTCAGCAGGCAGTTGTGCCTGAATGGCTTCAGATTTTTTGGGCTGGAGCTAGTGAGGACAGAAGATATATAGATTAAAGACATTAGGAGAAGAAATTAAATTTAGGAGACATAGAAATGCAGACTGAAGAGACTAAATGGACATATAAGAGATCAGAAAACAATTTAGCAAAACGCTTTCTTATTTTGAAAGCCAACTGCAATGAAAAATGCAGGTGTATGAAAGGATAATGACACCTTCAGGCATGGCTTCAAGGGAGCTAACCTTGCTCCCAGTTTGATCCCAGTATTTATGTTTTCACCATTCATTCCTGTGTATATTTCCCACAAATATTTTGTTAGAGCTTTTTACTCTTCTTCTTCTTCTTTCGGCTTTACCCGTCAGGGGTGGCCACAGCGAATCATCTGTCTCCACCTATCTCTATCTTCTGCATCCCCACCACTTACACCCACTAGCTTCATATCCTCATTTATTCCATCCATATTCCTCCTCTTTGGCCTTCCTCTTTGCCTCCTGCCTGGCAGCTCCATGTCCAACATTCTCCTACCAATATACTCACTCTCCCTCCTCTGGACATGTCCAAACCATCTTAATCTGTCCTCCCTAACTTTGTCCCCCAAACGTCCAACATGAGCCGTCCCTCTGATGTACTCATTCCTAATCCTGTCCAACCGTGTCACTCCCAAAGAGAACCTCAACATCTTCAGCTCTGCTACCTCCAGCTCTGACTCCTGTCTCTGTCTCAGTGATACTGTCTCTAAACCATACAGCATGGCCGGTCTCACCACTGTCCTGTATCACCTTCCCCTTGATTCTCACTGAAATTTTTCTATCACACAGAACTCCTGACACCTTTCTCCACCCATTCCAACCTGCCTGCACTCGCTTCTTTAAATCTTTCCCACACTCTCCATTACTCTGGACTGTTGACCCCAAGTACTTAAACTCCTGTACATTCTTCACCTCTTCACCCTGTAATCTTACTGTTCCACTTCCCTCCCTGTCATTCACACACATGTACTCAGTCTTACTACCACTGACTTTCATTCCTCTTCTCTCCAGCGCAAACCTCCACCTCTCCAGGTTTTCCTCCACCTGCTCCCTGCTCTCACTACAGATCACAATGTCATCTGCAAACATCATTGTCCAAGGAGACTCCTGTCTGACCTCCTCTGACAACTGGTCCATCACCATAGCAAACAGGAAGGGGCTCAGAGCCGATCCCTGATGCAGTCCCACCTCCACTTTGAACTCCTCTGTCTGACCTACAGCACACCTCACCACTGTCCTGCTCCTCTCATACATGTCCTGCACCACTCTGACATACTTCTCTGCTACTCCTGACTTCCTCATACAGTACCACAGCTCTTCTCTTGGCACCCTGTCATACGCTTTCTCCAAGTCTACAAACACACAGTGCAGCTCTCTCTGACCATCCCTATACTTCTCCATCAACATTCTCAGGGCAAAAATTGCATCTGTTGTGCTCTTTCTGGGCATGAAGCCATACTGCTGCTCACAAATTTCCACTACCTTCCTTAACCTAGCTTCCACTACTCTTTCCCATAGCTTCATTGTATGGCTCATCATCTTTATCCCCCTATAGTTGCTGCAACTCTGCACATCACCCTTATTCTTAAAGATCGGCACTAATACACTTCTTCTCCATTCCTCAGGCATCTTCTCACTCTCTAAAACCCTGTTAAACAGACTAGTTAAAAATTCCACTGCCGCCTCTCCCAGACACTTCCAGACCTCCACTGGGATGTCGTCAGGACCAACTGCCTTTCCACTTTTCATCCTCTTCAAAGCCTTCCTGACTTCATCCTTTCTAATCTTATCTACTTCCTGTTCCACAGAGTTCACCCCTTCTACTCTTTCTTCCCTCTCATTTTCCTCATTCATCAGCTCTTCAAAGTACTCCTTCCATCTCCTCTGTACACTCTCCTCACTTGTGAGCACCTTTCCATCTCTATACTTAATAACTCTAACTTGCTGCACATCCTTCCCATCTCTCCCACACACCCAGCACCTTTCTTCCTGATCACTTCTGCTGTAGTTTCCCAGTCATCTGGCAGCACTACCTGACCACCCAGAGCCTGCCTCAACTTCTGTCTAAATTCCTCACAGTATTCCTCCTTTTTCAGCTTCCACCACTAGGTTTTCTTCTCCATCTATATCTTTGACCTCTTCTTCTTACAGACCATGAAAGTCATCCTACACACCACCATCCTATGTTGTCTGGCTACACTCTCTCCCACTACCACTTTACAGTCACTAATCTCTTTCAGATTGCCTCTTCTACATAGGATGTAGTCTACCTGTGTGCTCCTACCTCCACTCTTGTAAGTCACTCTATGCTCCTCCCTCTTCTGAAAATAAGTGTTAACCACAGCCATGTCCATCCTCCTAGCAAAGTCCACTACCATCTGTCCTTCAAGGTTCCTTTCTTAACTCCAAACTTGCCCATCACCTCCTCATCACCTGTGTTCCCTTCACCAACATGTCCATTAAAATCTGCTCCTATCACCACTCTCTCCCCCGTGGGAATAGTCTCTATCACCTCATCTAATTCACTCCAGAATCTCTCTTTCTCCTCTAACTCACAACCTACCTGTGGGGCATAACCACTAACAACATTCAACATCACCCCTTCATCCTCTAACTTCAGTCTCATCACCCTGTCTGACACTCTCATCACCTCCAGAACATTCCTCACAAACTCCTCCTTCAGGACCACACCTACCCCATTTCTCTTACTATCCACACCATAATAAAACAGCTTGAATCCTGCTCCTATACTACGAGCCTTGCTCCCCTTCCACCTGGTCTCCTGTACACACAGTATATCCACCTTCCTTCTGTCCATCATATCAGCCAGCTCTCTACCTTTCCCTGTCATAGTACCAACATTCAGAGTTCCTATTCTCAGTCCTACACTCTTACCTTTCCTCTTCTCTCTCTGTCTGCACACTCTCCTCCCTCCTCTACTTCTTCGACCAACAGTAGCCCAATTTCCACCAGCGCCCTGTAGGTCAACGGCGCCAATGGCGGTTGTTGTTAACCTGGGCCTCGACCGATCCGGTATGAAATTTAGAGTACTGATGATTCGCATGGTTAAATTTGGCAATGTTTTACGCCGGATGCCCTTCCTGACGCAACCCTCTCTATTTACCCAGGCTTGGGACCGGCACAGAAGTCACTGGACTGTGACCCCATGGCTAGATTTTTAGAGCTTTTTACTAACCCCTTAAAAAAAACAACATTAAATCTGATTAGGATATTCAGCAAAATTATAGTTAGGATAAATGGTTTAAGCTTGGGAGGTGTCCCAGGCCTTCAATGGGTTTTTCTTCCTCTTGGGGATGCAGTCATGGTTTAGGCATTGAATAGAAGAATAAGAAGCCTTTATTTTCACCACACATACATTACAGCACAGTGGAATTGCCCAGTGGCCATGCTCAAGGGCACAAGAGTGGCAGCTTGAACCCGGATCTTCCGATAAACAACTCAAAACCTTGACCACTTGAGCCACTACTTCCCAATATAGCTAGCAGCTACACACGACCATGGTGGGGTTGCAATGTCTCAATGTGGTGCTCTATAAGGTTGGTGATTTTTGGCAACTTCTAGTCTTTTGTCTACAAATATCAAAGAAAAAAATCCTACACCCAGTTCACTAAATGTTTATTTTGGCTTTTTCAAGCATCAGGTCATGGTCCAGATTCTTTGACCCTCTACACCGATTTAGATTATAAAATCACTTAGTGATGATTGGCTGTGATATATGCATCATATATGGGTAGTCCTGAAGTTCTTGAGATACTCTAGA
Organism: Hemibagrus wyckioides; assembly: GCF_019097595.1. Taxonomy (NCBI): domain Eukaryota; kingdom Metazoa; phylum Chordata; class Actinopteri; order Siluriformes; family Bagridae; genus Hemibagrus; species Hemibagrus wyckioides. The sequence goes on from NC_080724.1 coordinate 478,489, forward strand.
TTGTCTGAGATTACACAGGAGCATTTGTCAGTCTGCCAAGGGCCCTAGAACAAAAAGGAGGTTAGACGTGCCTGAAAACCCAGAAAAAAAAAGAAAACCCAAAAGCAGAAATGGTTCTTGAAAAATCTTACCAACTATTTTGAAGAATCACAAGGATTTTCTTGAAAATGCCTTGAAAATGCATTTGTAAGGATGTCTGCGACCAAATCAATTTCTTCTCCTCTGTCAGCCATTGTGAGTTAAAATATATATTTTATTTAGTTTGTGCGGTTCGCTGCCTCTGACTACTCCAATTATCCAATCAAAGGACGGGAAATTGCTGACGTAACCGTACGCCTGCTAGATGGCCCCAGTGACGCCAACTCCAAATCTGATTGGTTAATGGAACAGATTCATTGCCACTTATTTTAAGCTCCAGGCACCTGCACTATTTATTCTGAAGGCATTAAGGCCGGGCAACACATGATATCATCCACTAGCTGAAATATGATTGGATAAATACTCTTATCATAAATATACACTACTGGAAGCAGAGCAACCGAGAGAAAAGCTATGAAATGTAGAGAATAGACTATTGGGAATAATTTAATACACATTCATGGAAAAATATATTAAATATATTAAAATGCAAGTCAGTGATTCAGATCACTGCTGTTTAGGCCAGCAGAGAAGGACTTACTGGCCCTGACGGTCCACCACTGGTATTTATAGAAGAGAAATTATTTATAATCACCCAGATGAGGATGGGTTCCCTCTGGAGTCTGGTTCATCTCAAGGTTTCTTCATCATGTTGTCTCAGGGAGTTACCTCTGGCTATTTTTTTTATAAATTTAAAATTTATACCCAGATTTTTTTATATATTTGTGTAAAGTTGCTGTGTGATAATGTTTATTGTTAAAAGAACTATACAAATATTTTTTTTCTGAATGGAATCAAGCCTCACCATCAGCTGGGGGATGATATGTTGGTGAAGAGAGAGGGCATCTCCCACTTTCTGTTCAGACCACACCCTCACACAGTGGTTCCACCAAAAGGATGGCAGTGTGAGGATATCTCATTGATAACTAACATTACAACCTTTTACATTTCCTGTGGAGAGGTCAGTCAGCAGCTAGATGGTTGCTTGGCCTGCACTGGGGTCTGTAGGACATGGTGCATAGTTTACTGGGAAATGTAAGATGGGGTGTGATTTTTGAGATGGTCTGAACAGTGGATGGCAGACCGTTATGTTTTTAGTGTCTCCTTCCACAGTGAGCAGTATTTGTGAAAGTAATGTGTGAGACTGAGAATCAGAAAAAGAGGATGAACTTTTGTTCTGTTTTCAGCTGTTTTGCGATCTGATCAGTATAATATAATCGTGAAGCAAGAAAATGAAAAATCAAACAAACCTTTAATAATCCCTTAACACCTCCGTCTATCCCTGTATTTATATTTGTTACTTCATCATCTGTAGATCCAGAGAATGGAATGGACTGTGTGTAGGCGCATCACATTACCAGTGTCTGTGTAAGACCAGACCTGTTTTTGAGCTTTCAGTTAAATATTAGATTTGTTCACTCTCAAAGACCTATTAGCTTCCTGGGTGTGTAGTGCTGATTGATTTAGTGTGGAGTGGTCCCAGTCTTAGAACATAAGTGTGCCAGTATGTTTTCCATCTGAACTTGGCTAACAGCGTTTAGCCGTCTGCAATACTGATGGGTTTTGTGTGTTTGCATGCTCGGGCTTAATTAAGATATCTACCAGCTGTCGCTAGGACCAGCCTCGAGGAAAGAATTGATTGTCCTCTGGTTTTCTGTTCCATCAGACAGAACAGCCTTAATGGATTGTTTTTACATGGAACAAATCCTCCACTAGGATTATTCCTACAATATAATCAGCTGAATAGTTGATTGTTTAGCTATTGTAAGGCACAAGGTTTGACATACACCGATCAGGCATCACATTATGACCACCTGCCTAATATTGTGTTGGTCCCCCTTTTGCTGCCAAAACAGCCCTGACCCGTCGAGGCATGGACTCCACTAGATCCCTGAAGGTGTGCTGTCGTATCTGGCTTAAAGCACTTACAAGATAATTACAGGACTTTAAGGACTTACAGAACTTAAAGGATAATTACAGGACTTAAAGGACATTTTTGATAGATACTGACCACTGCAGACCGGGAACACCCCACAAGAGCTGCAGTTTTGGAGATGCTCTGATCTAGTGGTCAAACTCGCTCAAATCCTTACGCTTGTCCATTTTTCCTGCTTCTAACATCAACTTTGAGGACAAAATATTGACTTGCTGCCTAATATATCCCACCCACTAACAGGGGCCATGATGAGGAGATACTCAGTCTTATTCACTTCACCTGGCACTGGTCATAATGTTATGCATGATCTGTGTACATAAGTATATTGAAACAGCATATGTACATTTACAGATTTGGCAGATACTCTTGTCCAGAACAACTTACAGAAGTGCTTTGTAATCTTCATCAAAAGCATATCACCGCATGTTAGTACAATATGTTAAGTATACTATCACGGTAAAACCCTGTTAGAGAGGACTATCTGTGAGGTTTAAAGCAATCCTGGCTAGGATCTTATGGTTGTCATATCGTGAACTGTTCGTCACTTATGCTTCACAAGGGCAGTTGAAGGTTAAGGCAGTTGAAGGTTAAGGCAGTTGAAAACTCCAAGTAGAGCAAGTGAGGTATCAGCAGAATTGCAGAGACTAAGGAAGATGCCAGCTCGTCTACGAAATATTCCTTTGCCCCTGACAGTTTCTTGTAGAGTATGAGACAATTCAGCTGGTGTTTCTGAATTCTCCTATGTGATCTGGGTTCATTTCCAGGTCTCAGTCAGAGCCATAAAGTGGAGAGAGTGAAGGGAAACTTAAAGCTGAGATGGGTGTCAGTTTTAGATGACAGACTGACAGATCCTACCAAGACTGTTTGAGAGTGAGCCAACAATGTCGGGTAGATGACACTGCTGCTAATACAGCCTCTGTTATTGTGGAGGATGGCTTCGAGGCAGAGGTCATCTTTAGTCAGGCAGAAGTCCAGTCTAGTGTGAAGTAAGTGCTTTATCTTAAGTATTATTAAGCTATAAAGCCCCTAAATAAAGCTCCAGGCTTCAGTGAATGAGGTCTCAGATAGTGTAAATGATAACATCAGTTTATTTATAATTATGCAAATCAGTCCGCTTTGTAAGTGCAAAAGATTAGACACAGATCACTGGATGCACAAGAGTAGCTCTGCTAGGGTCAAGGCTCTCAGAATACTAGAATATTTAAGTAGTAGGAATAATGTTTAAACACCTATGTCTAAATGGATCTTTAAAATGGCTTTTAACAAGTTTATTACCATTACGCCAGTGAGCTATACAGTCAAGGCTAATGGACGAAGCAAGAATGCAGGAGGGTATCTGAGTCATAAAGAATTATTGATCATATATGTTGTGGATCAATAGTTATAATGGATCACATTATGGTAGTAGTGAAAAACAGTATGACTAGGTCAGTCATGTTAAAAGTCTGTCCAGACACAATTGCCCACTACTGCTCTTTTGTTCAGACAGTGAACACTGTATTGTTATTTACCATCAGCCATTGTGGCATTTGGCTCAGAGACTTCACGGCTATTTGGAGGCTTCATGCTGATTTATGATTCGTGTTGATTTATGTTAGTAGTTGAAAGTAAGCTGAGGATTTAGTTTATCCTCAGGTTACAGAGGATACTGACAGGATTAATGTGTATCAGATGCCTCATGTGTGCATGGAATCATTTTGTTGTGGATGAAGTGATTCCCTAGCATCCGCTGGACATTCATTATCACCTACAGGTTTATGCTGACAGACTGTAATAAGATATGACCCTAAATAAGGCTTCTTCGGCAATGCATGCACAGTCTGGCAATGGAGAGCAGTAGAAATGACCATGAAGAGGGAGGAACATTGATGTTTGGATAATTTATGAACTTCTGATGTCAATCCACTACTGATATTAGGGACTGTCTGTGTAATTACTGTGACTGAGAGAAGAATTGATGTACATTATCCAGCAGTGTGAGTTAACACAATTTAGTTTAGTCATTTGATAAACTAGCAAACGTGTGTGTCTGTGTGTGTGTGTGTGTGTGTGTGTGTGAACTTGAAATTGCAGAATTATCAGCCCATGATTTTTGGTTATATTCTTGATCAATGAGGGAAATAATTATTCCAGGGTCATGATGTACTTCCTCATCATTTGCAGAATAAAAGCTGACCAAACCGAATCTGTACTGGACATTTTGTCCCAGCCATAATGGAAAAGGCATCTTACAATTTTAGCCAGCAGATGGGTTTTTAGGGCTGTTCTTTAAATCACATGATCTTGCTGTTCTCTTGGATTTGCTGAGACTTAACTATAGGAGGTGCATTTCTATAGTGAGGAGAAGTTACCATTAGAATTTATAGACTAACTCATTAGTCTTGTAAGGGTTAGGTCTTCTCCCAATGCAGAAGAAAATTCCCTCCAGCATGTTGGAAAATATCATCATACCATAGATAATTGCTTTTGCATGTCAAGATTCACCACTACTTTTAATAATTCAGGTGTATTATTTATTTCTCGGTTAATATTACCCAGCATTGCTCAAAAGAAACAATTGACCCTCCAGAGTCTGCTTGGAGTGGTACTCTATTTGCTATCTTCCATAATTAAAAGGGACCAAAGATGTCCATGTGCGTCTGACCATTCTAGAATTTCAGGCAAGGTTTTCTGGCATCAGTATTCCCTACTTGAAAAACACACCACTCTCCTTCAGCGTGTGCTGTATGTGGATGGCACTGTACGGATAATGGTGCCATCAATTATAGAGTGAACTTGAACCAAAGAAAAGGAAACACTAAAATTGATATTATGCTAAATGCTTTGCACGGTCTTTCATATCTCTGCTTATAATGTGTGATACCAAGCTCTAACCCATGAATAAGTGAACTGTCAAAACGCCTGACTTCGCTACTAATAACTAGTACAAGTTATTCTGAGTCTCAGGCATTCTTTCCATTGTTTATTGGAGCCATTGTTTCTGTGGTTTTATCAGATCAAGTGTATAACGTGAACACAAGACTCTGTACAGTATTGTTCACAGGCTGTACCCATCAGTCTGAGTCTACACAGCAGCTGCTCTTTTCAACAGATCTCCCTTCTAGTAACTGTATCTCATCAACCAGTTAAAAATTCATCACTGGTTTTCTAGGCCCCCATACTTGGTGATAAATTGATTTAAGAGGATCTTCTGTTCATAGCCAGTGAGAGATGACATTGTTGACAGAACATGAATATCTCCTGAATATCAGATGCTTCTATCTGGTCTTGAAACTTTGAATATGCTGATAAACTGTTTTTACTTGCAGAGTTTGTCGCTCATCTTTGTAATCTCAGCTACATTTTTCTTCACTGCATTTGGGAAAAACTTGTTTGTATGCTGGTCAACATTTTAACTTTCTGCATTAATTCACAGACATTTCCTCCTTATTTTTTTATGTCATGACTGCCTTTTCAAATTAGATCTGGAGAAACATTTTTTTTTCCTTTTTCTGCTGCAGGAAGTGTTGAATTGTTGATTTATTTAAGGGCACACCCATGTTTTATAGATTTATTATTAGATTTTTGTGCTTCAGTCTCACTTCAGTCTGCTCACATTCACTAATGTCATTTTATCTGTATTTCCTCAGTGTTGTGCAATTTATTATCACATCAGAAAGACTGTACATAAATTATAGCTCTTAAAGATTTCTATGCCTGTTTTGTGCCTAGTCTAAAATGTTTTAAAATTTATTTAGTACTGTAAATATTTTAATAAAACATCTTTCTGCCTGTGAAGAGTAATTGTAAATTAGCCGTTATCTTCTGTGTGTGAAGGTAGAGCCCACCACACAAACAAAACTAGTCATAAAAGCACCATGTGGCTGTTTCTGTGCCCTTGGCAGTATAGTCACATGGCCATTTGTAAGATACAGTATATAACCTTGGCTCCATACAATCTTGGAGGATGCTGAACAAAAGAGTCAGCAGAAGCTCTGATTGGCTGTTTAAATAAAAGGGAGCTCTGTATCCAGGCTAGATTCAGTGAAGACCATGGGCTCTAGCTATTCCAGAATCTGTTATAATCTGGACTTTAACTATATAAAAATATAGCCCTGACTTATATAGACATTATGGAGAATATAGACATTAGGAGAGCTCAAATCAATCAAGTCTATTGAGCTTAGGTTACAGATTGCAGTGTGAACACTGGCATTATAGAATGTAATATAAATGTGATCCACAATCTAATGCACAAAACATCACCATAATAGTTTAGATTAAGTCATATGTAAAATTTTAACCATACTGTTAAAATTCATTTTTACTCTTCTTCAGTATCCACCTTATTCTGGTCAGGGTTGCAGTGGCTTCAGATCTTTCCCCACAAACACTAGGAATGATGTGAGAATGCACCCTGGATGTGGGACCAGTCCATCAGCACACACACACATTCATACTTTTGGTCAATTTAGAGTAGCAAGTCCACCTACATGTTATTGGGAGGTGCACAGAAACTGAAACCCATACAAACCATATCCATAGTAACCCAAGCTCAAGGTCCACCAGAAGACAGTGAAGCTGTGAGGCAGCAACACTCCACATTTGTGCCTTCTACTTCATGATTAACGTGGCATTAAATGTCATCATATTGTGTATACATTAAATTGACATGAAGGAAATGACTGGTGTCCCTTCTTCTTTCAGAAACCTTGGAAAATCTGGTTTACGGGTGTCATGTCTAGGGCTGGGTGAGTGCCATGATTATGATGGCTTTCCAAAATCTGCAGCTGAATATTTCATATAAATAATACTGAATTGATTTAAATTCAGTTATTGAGTAGGAATAAGATGTGCAGCATTGGTACTCTGAAACCTATTAGTTTTCATGTGTGACTCTGTGTGTGGTGTTTGCAGGCACGTGGGTCACTTTTGGAGGTCAGATCACAGATGAGGTATTGTGTAGCTCCTGTTGATCATCATTACGTCCTATACACTACATACTACATGTAAATATGTTCATCAACTTATCAATATTCATAGTGCTTGTACACAGACACTAAACTTGATTTTTGCAGGTCAATGGATATAGAGCATTAGAATGATCTATGAGTATGTTCACATATTTGGGGTCAGCCATTTTTATTATGTGAAGTGCTTTCTTTTGAAAAAAAATAATATATAGACCACCGCTTTAAAATAAAAACTTTCATACACTGTTTAATCCACAGAATTTTGCAGTCAAACAGCATACAATCAACTGGCAAATAAAATGCAGATTAGATGAATTCTTAATATTTCATTTAACCTGACCATAAGACACGAAAGTGAGCTAATGTTTGTGAACCTATACTTTTTATTTGCAGTAATAAAATGGTAAATTGTGTCCATGTCATGTAGACTTTATAATCATTTATCATAATCATTGATGGGAAATGTAAATAAATTATCCAAAATGTGAGTGTTACAACAGAAGGTCAATGCATAATAGTAATGCTGCAGCAATTTCTGATTTCTGAATACTGGTGAGGAAAATGTTAGTACTCTTCATAATCTACACATCACATGGAACTGAAGGACTGAACCTTCCATTCTTCTATTAATGCTTTAATTATGCACTTCTGTCGCGTTTTTGGTTATCTCCCTTCCATTCTGCTCAGGATTTTATCTCTTACACTTTTCTTTTATCCTCGTTCTTCTCAGATAGCAGAGCAGTTAATGACTCTGGCATATGAAAATGGGATCAACCTGTTTGACACGGCTGAGGTGTATGCTGCGGGCAAGTGAGTGCTTTCTTTATCTTCTTCATCATTCACCGCTCTCCTGTCAGGTGTAGAAGCTCACATGCTGGAATTAGAACAGGAGTCATGCTGAACTAAGTCTTCTTCCGTGACGGACAATAGTGATTTGCTTTCATAAGCACATTATTGTGTCATTATATATTTTGTATAAATATCTTTTCTCTGAACATAATCTTCTTGCAATTACTTTTTTTTTTCATTTCATTACATTGTCTGTACCGCTTATCCGATCTATACCCGGGTCACGGGGAGCCTGTGCCTATCTCAGGAGTCATCGGACATCAAGGCAGGATACACCCTGGACAGAGTGCTGCAATTACTTTATGTATATTATTTTGAAGAAAGGGTCTAAGGCAAATTGAATTATTTTTCATGCAATGCAATTCATTATAGCCCTGGTTTCTGGTTTGGTTCCTGGAGAATTATTTGCTGTAATTTACTGAGTGCTGAATTGTACATAAATGGATTCGCAAGTTGCATTTATAACATATCATTTAATTTAAATATATAATTTAAAAATATGTGTTTTTGATCCAAAACTTCAGGGAATAGACATATCTCAGGATAATAGACATATCTTAGAATTAAATAAATTAATAATAATTATAACAAAATGCTACCTTGCAGTGTTTGCATTGCGTGTTTTTATGAACTGCAGAGCATCTGTTTAATGTAAATCTTTATAAATCACCTCGAAATGTGTTTTACTGAGACAGACGGATTTCATGCCACAAGTGCATACGTAATATCATTCTCTCAGACAGACATACATTCCCCTCCAAAAGAATCGGAACAGTATTAGTAAAATTGTCAATTCCAATTAAATCGGAAATTCCTATTTATCGTCTCATATTCATCTTTTCATCTCAAACCCAAGTATCTACAGAATATAGCAACAACAAAAGCCATATCGATATTTTTTGGAGAGGAATATATACACATGTTTTTGTGTGAAATATTCTCCTGTGCTGTACTGGACTACACACCTGCCTCTCTCCCTGGGTATAGTAACACAGATTACACACCTCTCTGTATCACTCATACAGACACACACTCCCTATCACGTTACCCTGCTCTGCTTCTTGGAACTGTCACTGATATAGGAAAAAATTCGTCTAGAGAAATAGTTTGTGTTTGTCTGAGGAGACTGCAGGTCTTTTTTCCCCCTCAGGATATCCAGTGTCTCCTTCCATCCACATTTCAATAGTTCTGTATGCGTTAAAAGGTTTTTGAAAAGACTTTGACTGAGTGCAGGAATAATGGGAGGCATTCATAAAGAACATACACCGAACCTTAGGAGAGGGATACTTCATCTGTCATTAGACACACAGAGCTGCTCCCCATCATCCCAGCCAGCCTTTTACTCAAAATATCTTCTAGCTCAGGAAGCAATCATCTTATGCCTGTGTTTGATGCTGTGAGATTATTTAATATCACTGTGTTCTACTCACTGCTTCATTAACATGATTTTTGGAATACGAAGCAGGGAGTCCCAAATGCTCTAACATGTCTGTCTAGTTCTGAAAGAAACTCTTTTATAGAATGAAATAATGCACCTTTTGTTCTCATAGTTATAATGTGTTAACTGTGTTTTTTTTCCCTTTAAGGGCCGAAGTGGTTCTTGGCAGTATAATAAAGAAAAAAGGATGGAGGTAGAGTCTTTCATTTCTATATATCTGTTTTTATTTTATTTTATTTTACTATGAGTATGTGAGTGAAAATGTGAGTATTTCAGTAACACTGCTCTCTTAAATACATGACAGTGTGGACACTGTGGGTTTTTTGACTGGACCATCAACTTTTATTTGTACTCTGAGCTGCACAAAGGAGACCCGAGGCAGCTTTTTGTCTCATTGATAATGCATATAGACAGACTCTAAGCTATTATTATTCATGGTTATTTATCAATCTATTTTTAATTATATTTATTTATTTAAAAAAGAAATTCATTTGTAATAAACTGCAGGAATGATCCAGGGTTGCAAGAAACAGAATATTCTTAGTGTAAAGAAAAAGGTTTGCAGGAAACACCTGTCATTAATGTGTACATTATGTACCCATGATGTCAGATATTGTAGATAATGTTGTTGTTGTGTCAGTTTTGTCTAGTGGAGCAGTTTGGTGAGTCGAATAATCTACTGCAGAGTTACATTTACTGCATGGCTTAACCCCTGAAACTCTTTGGGTCCGGACCTACATTTCTTACTAAATACCTTTCCTCCGATTTTTACTATAGTGACTGAATAATTCATAGTAGTTACTGAATATTATGCTTTAAGGTGATGTATTGACTATGAGTCAGGAGTGCATGAGGCTAAAGAACAGTAGTTGTGCCACTACCATGCAACAACAACCAAACTTACAACTTCCACAACCCTCATCACATGACCAAGCATCGACTCTCACTTAAAGTCACCTGATTAATATTGGAACTTACCTATTTGTAATTACACGGCTACCTTTAGTCTGCTTTAGTCTTGTCTGATCTTGTCCATTGTTTTGAGTTTTATCTGTCCATTTGATTTCTCTGTTGCACTGGTTTAAAAAAAAAACGGAAATCATATTAGGAAATGTAATCTGAAATGCTGATTAATTGTTTCATATTCATCTTTTAATCTCAAACCCAAGTATCTAAAGTGTTTAGCAAAAACCACAGAATCTGCTCTACCATTCCAATATTTTTTCCAGTGTAGAGTTTTTTTCTGTGCCTTATGTTTCTGCGCTATACTGGACTTTACACCTGCTTCTCTCACTGCTTATAGAAACACAGATTCATCCGTTAAAGGCTGTTGAAAAGACTTTGACTGAGTTCAGGGATAATGGGACACACTCTGAACCTTTGTGGTGTGTGTGTGTGTGGGGGGGGGGGGGTCGCTTCATCAGTCATTAGACACACTGAGCTTTTTTACCCATTTGGTTTGTCCTTTACACTGGTTTTAATAAAACCAGAAAACCTGCACTTGCAGTCGTTTCAGCCTGACCATTTTAAGCAGTCATGCTGAGTCTCTGTCTTTCTGAAGATACTCAATCATCTGATGCTGACAGATACGTGTTAGAGGGTGCTTTTCATTATGGAGCTGTCAGAGAAATCTTCTCGACATCTTTATTATCACAATATGGAAGAGAAACATGAAGCAATTAGATGATGGTTCAGTTAGTTAAGCTGTGATGAAACCTAAACATGGCTAAAGGTGTTATTTGCTGTCTTTATTTGATTAGCTGTTGAGTGTGAAACCTGTGATTAAATCTTCACTCTGTATGTACAATTACAGCTTGGTTTAATGGAATAATGTTAAATAATACAATTGCTCCTGAGTCTAACTAGCATTTATGGTTCCTGGCCTTTTCATTTACTGAATACGGGTTTTGGGATATTGTCTGGAGCCTGTCCTGGCAAATGTCTAAAAACTTCATCTTCTACAGTGTCACTACAAAGGTCTCACAGCACTTGTTCTACTTTCTTTTACAGACGCTCCAGTTTAGTTATTACCACCAAGATCTACTGGGGTGGAAAGTGAGTCATTGTATGTTTGTGTATTATATGTGTCACAGTGAAGGCTACCTGTATCTTTGTGCACAAGATAAGACTGAGAAGTGCAAGGAGCTGCCTCTCCTTACCTGTGTTTGAGTGTGTGTGTGTGTGTGTGTGTGTGTGTGTATGTGTATGTATGAGTTGAAGTGAGATGTCAGAACCCCTTCCCTGTGTAGACCATCTCCAGGTGTCCAGACACACCGCTGTAACTGCTTCCTGGATATGCTTCAGATCGATCCCTCCTATGGAGCATTGCACTTTCCCTCAAGCTAAATTAAAGGTCCTAGACCAACACTAACGAGAGGCTGTCAGGTGTATTTTTAATGGGCTGACATTTCACTTTTTTCTGACCAATTAAAAAATCGAAATAAAATCTGGCTGTAAGTAATGAGGATATATATTGCAGTACAAATTACTCTATGTTAGATGACCTGCTATATAATTATAAAATAATACTTTACACATGAGATTTCTGTGTGATGTAAATCAGCTAGATAGATAACAAAACTTGCATTTCATATTGTTCTTGTAATGTTGTAAAATTTAGTTTAGTAATTTATTTTCTGCTCAATTCTGCAAACATACTCAGCTTTTAAAATCTTTAGTGTATAACTAACATATAAAGTTAAATGATTCACTGCGATGCTTCTTCAAGATTAAGATTTAAATGTTTTTCAGTTGTTTGTTTTCAGCTGTTTATTATAGACATGCACTTTAATAATGTGAAAGAACGTGTTTGAAAGAATGTGTTTGTCTGAGTTTGCCTTGATAAGGCTTCACATGGTTATTGTTCTACCATCAGTGTCTGTCTGATCTATTTTTCAGAGCAGAAACAGAAAGAGGATTGTCAAGAAAGCATATAATAGAGGGTAAGTCACGACAAATAACCTTCACAACCTGAGGAGCTTCTGCTGCACATGGCTGAATAAACACAATATTGTTCTGTCTTTACTTTGTAGGTCTGAAAGCGTCTTTGGAGAGAATGCAGTTAGAATATGTTGATGTAGTATTTGCTAATAGACCGGACCCCAACACACCGATGGAAGGTAAACATGCATGCTGGGATGCTGTACCATTCACCCGTCTGTCTGCTGAGGTAGAATGGTTTGCTTTTAGTGTTTCTGTGCTATTTTCTACATGCAGCATGGCTACAGCTCTCCCTCTCCCTGAAATCTGTCATATTTTTACACTTTAGTGTCATTATTTTTTCTTTTCATGTGACATTTGTAGCATGCTTTCTGATTATCTTTAGACTGGGAACTGATTTTAAATGTAGGTAGCGTTCTCATTTATTCGTTAAAGTAAGTGCACAAGAGGAATGAAGCATGTGTGATTTTAAATGGTTTGCAAAAAAATAGTATAATGATAGCATAAACTGCATTTGTCTTAACTTTAGGTTACGACCATGACCTGGGTTCTCTGGTAGGATGAATGAAGCATCTCACTGTGGGATACACTTCTCTGCATAGCCATCAGAAGCTCTTGTTTTAATACATCTACTGTCATCGGTTGACACGCATCACATTCACTTGTTTTGGTGAGACGATCATCAGTAACAGCAGTGTATCAGTGACAGTATATTGAAATCCTGCCAGTGTGGATCAACAGGAGGACATGACATAACATCCAAAACCAACATTAAAGCCCATGACAGAGCAAGCTGTTTAAAATTCAGGATAGATATGATGCTCTCCATTCATTAAGAGGAAAACACAAGTCTAAAATAACACAGAAATGGCACCACCTGTGATTTAGTAAAATTATTCTTCACACACTTCACACTTATTCCCATAAAGGGATTGAATGAACAAGATTTTAGCATTTTCACTCACAGCTATGGCACTAGTGGGGAGTCTGACAGTAATTAGGTTGGACCAGTCAGAAACTTGGCCCAGAGGATGGGGATGTCACCACCACCACCATGATGTTGCCCACCTGAACAAGAACATGATGCCCTCCCTGATAGGGCTGAAATTTTGTAGGACTAGGAAAACTGCTAGGTGTTCCAGATAATTTAGATGAACAGTCTGCAAGTACGAGTCTCACACTCCACTCACTGTCCTGCCCTAATGAGTGGCTCTCCTGAGGCGTTTGATGTGATCACCTTCTACATAAGGACCAACATGTGCTGGTATACTTGCTCTAATCCAACGAAGGCCACGCACTCTCATGTACAGGAAACCAAACGGGAATCACTAGAACTAGGTTCCAATCCTTGCTTGTTAACTTGAGGTCATTCAGTGCTGAGTGAGTGTGCTGTTTGGAGGCAACTACAGAATGTTGTACTGCTTGAAAAATGCCTCTTTGACGAAAGCCTCAAGGTGGATGTGTCAAGGTACAGCTTCCTGAGTAGAAGACATATTTGAATGACAAGGTGATGTCATGTGGGCCCTGAAGTACGGGGAGGAGCTCCTCCACCTCAATGTAAACATCGCTGCTGCTAATCAACAAGAGTTGGCAAACTGAAATATGGGCTTCTGAGGAAAACATGGAGAGGCGTATCCCACAGTGAGATACATCTCTCATGAGACCAGAGAACCTTACGACTGTTAGGGCCGTATTCAGAGTTGAGTTAAGCAGATGTAGTGATGAGTTAATAAAGACTTAAAGACTTAAATATCAAGATTTATAACTACCAGTGATATGTGATATTCCAGATTTGATGCAATTTCAGTTTTTGGTTTTCACTTTGGTTTCATATACTGGTCCCAGCAGGATTTGTCTTCACCTCTACCTAAACATACTGGCACAGCAGTTCTTTAATCCATTCTGTCTGTTCAGCTCTCTTACCTCATCATCTGTACAATCTGAATCACACAGATAGTGTTCCAGTGTGCATCCTTCATGCTAATACTGCTGTCCTCGACCAAAACCACTGTGCTTGTCATCTCATAGATCAAATGAATGACGTTTTTTGACCGATTCAGTCACTTCTGCCTGTTCACTCGTGCCTAAACTTCATACATATCTGATACAGACTGTATAAAGTATAGACAGCCAACACCTGTAGGTGGAACCCAGATTGTTAGATTGAGAAATTTGGGATTATCAGGACAAGGATCAAAACTAGAACCATCATATATTTTCATTAATATTTTTACAATATATCGTACAACTATTGCATGTTTATTTGAATCTATGCCTACCTCTTGTTTATTTATTATTATATATTAATTTAAATTGTATTTATAAAATTGCCTTCGGTTTTGTATTACATAGCAGATGGCAAAGAGGAAAACACAACCTGCTTCATCAGTCTAATAAAATAAAATAAATAAATATGGTAATAAAATACACCAATGTCAGCCTCCGAGATGTGAACTGCAGAAGGGTATTAATGTTAATTATATTAATGGACTGCTCAAACACATGCCTGAATCAACTTAAAGAATTTGCAGCACAAATATTGACATAAGTTGCCTACTTTAGTCACCAACTCTGAATACAGCTCATAATACTGTTTAAAACCTCAGAACTTAATAATGATGTGCTTTTGGCATGTCGAGTGGTTTGGATCTTTATCACCGATGGCATGTTCACCGTGTTCTTGAACGGCTCCCACAGCAAACTGCAGAGTATACTAACTTACTTTATAATGTGGATCCATATTAATAGCAGATTTCAATCTGAACTGATTAGTGAGACTGTAGTGTGGGATCTGCACAATCTCTGATGATGCCCGGCTTGATGTATGGCTCTGTACGAAACATAGAATGGTTAATAGCTGAGGCTGGTGCTGCTGAGGTAGGTTCTGTAGACATGACTGCACGACCACGGTGAGCAGGAGCTGGTCCCCTCCAGGAATCTTATGAGGTTCATTACATTCATCAGTTTATCAAATTATTTCACAATATTTTGCTTGTTTTTTGTCACCAGGAAATCCATTTAACATCTCAAAAACAAGAACATTCATCATAGAAGGTACACTGTAGCTTCAGTCAGAATCCTGATCTCTTGTGTCCAAAAGCATTTTATGGTAATGACTTGTGACTTTTCACCCTGTTTTTCCTGGTGTGAGAATCTGACCATGTCCATAAAATGCTATTTTCTTTTTAGAGTTACCTCCAGAAACCAATATGATTTAGAATGATTGATTTATTTGATTATTCTACACATCTTGCAAAGTGGAATTGGAAAAAGTCATTGCATCTGAGACTTGGTTCATTTTCCCCCACCCATGCACTTTAATTTGATTTCATTTGGAATATTTTAACCAACGGCCATTTATCCTTTGTCATTAAAGTCCAGTTTGACCTGTATATTGTTTTATAGTGAAAATAAACCTAATTAGCATCTTTCAATATTGATGCTAAATTGTTCATATTTAGCCATGATAACAGAAGGCTTTCTGTCTGCCTGTGTCTCTATTAAAATGTGTAAGAAGCTTCAGATCCCAGAACCGTTATGTGCCCTATTACCTTATGCATCTTCTGTCATTTTTTTAGCTCAGCTTTGCTTAATGCAATATTTTTTGCAAGATGACTTTATAGTGTGATGCTGAGGGTGACGTGTGTGCATGCTTATTTGTTCATGTTCCTTATTTACACCGCTTTAGTAACTATACCTTTTACTCTTTGCATGTCTGCATTAGTGTTTTTGTACATTCAAAAATCTTAAAAATGATAAAATATACAAACAAAATATACAAATTAGCATTGTCTTTTGCACAGCTGAACAGTTAAGCTTATAACAGCAACTTTGAAAGTGTTATTTTTATTAAATATACTTGTTTACACTGAGAGCATTTCTATGAACTGTAAATAGGAAAACTAAAGAGAGCGACATATAACAAAGTGCATAGTAATAGAACAAAGTAATAATATAAAATAAAGAAACCAGTTTCAATATTCATATATATTGCACGGGTCAAAATACAGACACATGCAGGACAATCACAATTCTACAGGTCGAGGAACATTCAAAATCAGAACCAGGAACTATTAAAAATGCAAAACAAAGAAGATGACCGTAGCTTAGAAATAAAAAGATAAAGGATATGGAAGAAAGAAACAGATGAAAACAGCAACAAAGGCGGGGAATAATGCCCAAGAGGTCAAAATTGTTGTGCAGACTTAAATGACCAATACAAGGTAGTTTTAGGCAAAGAAACAAAGACAAACAGACGGTGAATAAACCTGGATTCCTGAACAACGCAGTAGATCACACGAGGAAAGCAGAGGCTTGCAAATAAAAGCAAAGCCTGAGCCTAGACTGGGAATTACACAAGGCTAGAATTTGGGACAGGCCTGAATTCGGGAGAAAATCAGGGCTTAATACAGAAGCTAGGGCAGGATCTGATACTGAAACTGGGAACACTGCTGTAGGAACTGGGAACACAGGAAAAGGAGCAGTGTGTAGGAGAAACAGTAGGGAAGGTGCTGTATGACCACCATGACCTGTGCCGTGACACCAATGAGCTACTCACCTCAGAGATGGGGTCATGGAATTTTATTGTGCTGTGTTTCAGGACCACAGATCTGTACATTAGGGTTCTTGGAGGCCATCAGCAGGTCAGGATTCCTGCAGATCTTGGAGAAGCAGTAGGCAGTGAGGCAGTAGGAACAGCCAAGGCCATAAATTGAGAGCCATGAGCAACTGGGCAGCCTTGAGACTGACTAACCTGCTTCCTCTGTTGATGGTCAATACTTCAGTGCAAATACGGCAGATAAGCAAGAGTCCAGTCCCAGTGGATCATGGACTGAAGGCTCTCTTGTGACTCCTTTTTATTTTTGTTGCTGTTTCAGCTTTTGGTTCTTCCGAAGTCAGTCTCAGCATCTTTCAGCCCATTCATACACTCTCCTAGTGAATGCTGAGAGCATGATAAAGACCATGACCTTTTCTAAAAGGGTTCGCTTACCATGTGTGTAAAATACATTAACATATCCCTTTAGCTTCCCATAAGCCCCATCATAGATTTGAAAGGTTGGGCAGAGCCAATTCAGCATGATTGAGAATGTTCTGTAACACAGACAACACAAAGGTGGCTATCTTTTTGGTTGGTTCAGGTTCAGTCGGTTCAGGAAGGCACAGAAGCAATGAAATTACTTAAAGTTCCTTGTAAAGATAACCGGGTATTGTGTTATACAATTTGGCAGAAACCACAGGGCCCACAGTCAAACCCGTTGTAGATTTTGAGTTAGAAATTGATCAATATTTGTGACACCTATTCATAATCAGCACACATTGCTTGATGAAGCCGGTTTGATAAAAGGTTGTACTGGTGTATATACTGCACAGGTTCATGTTTATATTGTTATTGGGTTGAATTTTCCCTCTTTGTTATGATTTATTAATTATCTTCCGTTTGTTACATCAGTTTTATTTTTTCTTCTCAAACCTTTGCTTGCTCATGCTTTGCCTCTCTCCTTTTCAGCAGTATTGGCCTTAATTCATTCATCTCCAGTGTTTGTGTGTTGACCAACTGTCATATTTCCTCTTGTGATTGGCAGAGACGGTGCGAGCCATGACCCACGTGATTAACCAAGGAATGGCCATGTACTGGGGCACGTCTCGCTGGAGCTCCATGGAGATCATGGTGAGTGTGTAGTGAAGCACATGTTATGAATATTATATACAAGTTCCCTGAATGTATTTAAAAAGCCCTTTTATATTAGTAGCCATGCAGAATTCAAATTACAATTTTATTTTTCACATATGAAATCATACACAGTATGACATGTAGTGACATGCTTTTTACGACTACATTTGAAGAAAGAAAAAAAGAGTAAAATTAAAATTAAAGTGTGTGGACATGAAAAATATAGGGATATAGGTCAAATATCCAGTATAGAGAAAAGTAGGAAAAATAAAAACTAACATAGTAGAAATTGAAGACATGTTAAATTATGAAATACCAATAGTTATGAAAAGCCAATAGTTATTGGGCATGCATATACAAATATATGTGTATATAAATATAAATAAATAAATAATAATAATATAATATAATGTAGTATTATATATATAAAATATTATATAAATAATAAATATGTATAAACATCTATAATATATAGAAAAATACAATATATACAGATTCATAAAAATGTATAAGATGCTTTCTAACAATATCTCCTCAAGGATGGGAATATCTGACAGTTTTCACCTCACTGGGTTGTTTTTCTGGTTTCTATCAGTAAAACTGCTATATATGTCTACAGCATATATAATAAAGAAATTGGTTAAATTAGGCTCATGACTTAGCTGCATTGAGTATTAAGTAAACAAAAGGTCTTCACAAGGATAGTAAATGTTTGTGTGTTTGTGTGTGTGTGTGTGTTTCTCAGGAAGCATATTCAGTGGCACGGCAGTTTAACCTCATCCCCCCAATCTGTGAGCAGGCTGAGTACCACATGTTTCAGAGGGAGAAAGTAGAGGTTCAGCTACCTGAGCTCTTCCACAAGATAGGTGTGTGTGTGTGTGTGTGTGTGTGTGAGCCAAGGTCAGATCAGTTGAACAATGATGTCCATATGTTCCTCTCCAGGTGTTGGTGCCATGACCTGGTCCCCTCTGGCTTGTGGAATAATCTCAGGGAAGTATGATAGTGGTGTTCCTCCTTCCTCACGTGCCTCTCTGAAGGTAATCTCTCAGCCTTGTGGGAAATTAGCAGCTGTCCCAGTCCCACATTCTCTCACTGTGTTTCACTCTATGCTTATTCCAATATTGCTTACTAATGCCTGTTTTTCCCCACTGTCTTCCAGAACTTGGGTGTGTTTATCAGTTGAAGACATCAGTAACTTAAAGCTTGTTATTTATTTATTTATTTGTTTGTTTATTTATTTATTATTTCTTTTGACATTCTTCATCCCTTTTCTGATGATACTTCACCATATTAGTCCTAATCCTTCCACTTTGCCTTGATATGTGATGTCAGGCATGTGGCCTTAGTGCTATATCTTGTAAATAATTGTGCACAAGTTAATGGTTTTGCTTTTAATATAATAAATCCACTTTTAACTAACTAGAAGGAAGTGGAAGGAAGTTGAACTAATGCCTCTGTGATGTGGATAACACACTATCCAGAAAAAATCCTTAGAACATTTTCAAAAGAAAATGTTTGTGATTGTCTTTCCCTTAAAGCTTCCATTTAGTTTTGAACAGTCTCATATTTATGCACAGATTTTAATGCAGTTCTTAGCGTTCTTTACTAGCATCTGAAAAAGTATTTTGCTAAAAGATTATCATGATTACCCCCCGCTTCCAGACCTTGATTCAGCCTTCCTGGGACAATCCCATTAAGTTTCTGGTCAGACGCAGCCTCTCTGAGCAGGTGTGCTGTGTGTTTGGAACAGGGCTACCAGTGGTTGAAGGACAAGATCCTGAGTGAGGAAGGCCGGCGTCAGCAGGCGAAGCTGAAAGAGCTGCAGGCCATCGCAGAGCGGCTCGGCTGCATGCTGCCCCAGCTGGCCATCGGTAATGCAGCCTGGGCTCTGCTGCTCTCTCTCTGATTGTCTGTCTGTCTGTCTGCCTGCCTGGAGCTCAGGGCACACTGTCTTCATCTTACCTCCATGTGGCTTATAGTGGTCCTTGTTTTGTGCGTACGGGACTCATGTGGTTGTTGGATTTAGCCTGGTTTTGCATTAGGGAACTGTTGGGATGTGCTAAAGCCTTTGTTTTTCAGGGTGTAGTACAGATGAGTCTATATACAGTGTTAGAGCCTGTGGGCCTATCTGAAGTTTAGACAGTGGCCCTTATCTTTTATTACTCAGGCAGTAATAAAACAAGCGTTTGCACATTCCACCTGTACTTTTCTTATTCATCAGTTTCATCTTCATGATATCTGAATGGTCATATTGGTCACAGTGCATTTAAATCTGACCCCAGTAATATTTACACAAACAATCAGAATCAGAATCAATCAGTGTGGCAATAAAGGCTAAAGTAAAGGTTAAAGTAAAGGATATAGTAAAAGCTATGGTAAAGACTATGGTGAATACTATAAATAATAACTTATAATAATAATTAACTTATAATAACTTTAAAAAATAGCAAATAAAGATGATAATCATAATCATGAACAAGAAAACATTTTTTTAATATATAAAGTAATTTGTTTTGGTTTAGAATATGTTATTTGTAAAACTGAATCAGAATGCAGAGATATAGATGTTTATCAGCCCCATCAGGTCTCAGCTGTAACTCTACAGGACATTTATCGACAAGTTCTGACACGAGGATGTGAGAACTGAACAAAAGCTGTGGTAGAAATCTGTTTATCATATCAGTTCCTCTGGCTGTGTTAAATGAAACATGCCTCTCTACACACTGGGCACCATGTGGCCTATGAAAAAAAAACTATTTATAATTCTCATTTCTCACTTTAGCAAGTTTGCAAAAGGTTGTGCAAAAAAACCCAAAAACAAATAAAGAAACCCTGAGCTTTTACATGAATTTCCAAAACATTGTCACATATCCTGCTCACAGATGGCATTTACACCCGAGCATTTAGCTCCCATAGACCAAACCCACACACCTCTCTCTTTTCCTGCAATATCAGCTTCACAGAAGGAGACAAGAAAGAGACATAATGTATTTTTTTGATGCTCACACACACACACACACACACACACAAACACACAAACACACAAACACGCACACACACACACACACACACATACACAAACACACAAACACACAAACACGCACACACACACACACACACACATACACACACACGCACACACACACACGCACGCACACACACACACACACACACACACACACACACACACACACACACACACACACACACACACACATACACACACACACACACACACACACACACATAAATATAGCTTACTGCTGTCTCTGAGGTGATATAAATGATGTAACCATGGTAACTTTAGATGCCATACTATGTTATCATTTTTTTTTTGAGGTAGTAGGTGTTTTTGGACATAGCCTTTATCACTCCATCACATCCTTTATCACTCCATCACATCCTTTATCTCTCCATCACAGCCTTTATCACTCTATCACAGCCTTTATCACTCCATCACAGCCTTTATCTCTCCATCACAGCCTTTATCTCTCCATCACAGCCTTTATCACTCTATCACAGCCTTTATCTCTCCATCACAGCCTTTATCACTCTATCACAGCCTTTATCTCTCCATCACAGCCTTTATCACTCCATCACAGCCTTTATCACTCCATCACATCCTTTATCACTCCATCACAGCCTTTATCACTCCATCACATCCTTTATCACTCCATCACATCCTTTATCTCTCCATCACAGCCTTTATCACTCTATCACATCCTTTATCTCTCCATCACAGCCTTTATCACTCCATCACATCCTTTATCTCTCCATCACAGCCTTTATCACTCTATCACAGCCTTTATCTCTCCATCACAGCCTTTATCACTCCATCACAGCCTTTATCACTCCATCACATCCTTTATCACTCCATCACAGCCTTTATCACTCCATCACAGCCTTTATCACTCCATCACAGCCTTTATCTCTCCATCACAGCCTTTATCACTCCATCACAGCCTTTATCACTCCATCACAGCCTTTATCACTCCATCACAGCCTTTATCTCTCCATCACAGCCTTTATCACTCCATCACAGCCTTTATCACTCCATCACAGCCTTTATCTCTCCATCACAGCCTTTATCACTCCATCACAGCCTTTATCTCTCCATCACAGCCTTTATCTCTCCATCACAGCCTTTATCTCTCTATCACATCCTTTATCTCTCCATCACATCCTTTATCACTCCATCACATCCTTTATCACTCCATCACATCCTTTTTCACTCCATCACAGCCTTTATCACTCCATCACAGCCTTTATCACTCCATCACATCCTTTATCACTCCATTACAGCCTTTATCACTCCATCACATCCTTTATCACTCCATCACACCCTTTTTCACTCCATCACATCCTTTATCACTCCATCACATCCTTTATCACTCCATCACAGCCTTTATCACTCCATCACATCCTTTATCACTCCATCACATCCTTTATCACTCCATCACAGCCTTTATCACTCCATCACATCCTTTATCACTCCATCACAGCCTTTATCACTCCATCACATCCTTTATCACTCCATCACAGCCTTTATCTCTCCATCACAGCCTTTATCACTCCATCACAGCCTTTATCACTCCATCACAGCCTTTATCACTCCATCACAGCCTTTATCACTCCATCACAGCCTTTATCACTCCATCACATCCTTTATCACTCCATCACATCCTTTTTCACTCCATCACATCCTTTTTCACTCCATCACAGCCTTTATCTCTCCATCACAGCCTTTATCACTCCATCACATCCTTTATCACTCTATCACAGCCTTTATCTCTCCATCACAGCCTTTATCACTCCATCACAGCCTTTATATATATAGCCTGTATAGCCTTTATTTTAGCCTTAATATAGATGTTTTATATTTTTCTCCTTTTCTCTGTAATCCCTGAGCAGCATTTCAGTGAAATTTATTTCAACCATTATAAACGTAAATCCAGTACTTTGTGTACCACACACTTACCTGGTTTATGTTTATTATGTGCATATAAGAAGAAAACAGTTCTTGGTGCTTTAAAGGGGAACTAGATGAGAGAATTATCCAGACACTTCACTATTAAGTCCTACTCCATGCCATATAATTAGTATTGTAACCTCACTGATGTGTGTTTGAGCTGAACAAGGATAAAACTCTAGTCTGCCCGGTGATCCCAGGAACTAAAATATCAACCTTTAGATTAGGAAACCAATTAAAAACTTCTAATGAGATGCTTTGCTCTGCTGTCTTGTTTTGTTTTGTTGTGTGTCATGTGTGTCTCTACAGCATGGTGTCTAAGGAACGAGGGGGTCAGCTCTGTGCTGCTAGGGGCATCCAACACTGACCAGCTCATGGAGAACATAGGAGCCATCCAGGTGAATATTTAGCAGTCACTTGATTTTTTAAAAGTAGATGTGTTGTTTGTAACTAATTACCATGTTCCAAGCTATTGATGAGCCACAAATTACTTTAGAAGCATGCCTGATTAATGCAAATGAAGTGAACGTAAATGATTACATGTTGGGATTTTCATGTTGTGAGTTCTCAGATGTGATTAAAGTGAAGAGAATAATCAAGGGACACTTATAAAACTGTATGGTTTATTTAATGTCCATTTTATAGATGCTTTAAATGACTTATACCACTCTACTTAGATACTAGAGAGTGATAGACACTTATACTTTTAGAACATACATGTTATTGATAATGTAACGCACACTTATCATGGTACAGTAAATTTAAATCGTTGTATTCTATATAATGTCCAAAGGATAAGTCAGTTATTGTTCAGTCATGATTTATAGTTTGGTTTTGAGCCCTAGGAAAGAGGTTCAATATTATCAGTATTCCTTTCTCTAAATTATTATTTCCTGGGGTTTTTACAGCAATTGCATTGTAGCAGTTGTGTAGTTCATAAATCTGAAGAATCCTTTATCTATCATTTGTCACACAGGTTCTATCCAAGTTGTCATCCTCAATCATTCATGAGGTGGACAGTATTCTAGGAAACAAGCCATACAGTAAAAAGGACTACAGGTCCTAAAGGAAGCCTTTATCCGCTTGCTGTCCTTTTGCTCCTATATCTGCTTGAGCTTTAACTGAATGAGACTTTGGCTCATGGGACTGCTCTTACACAGTGGCAGTTTGTGCTGGAGATACCAACTCGTGCTCAGTAGAGTCTACAAAAATGACTAGGAAGATTTAAATGTCTTCAGAACGGCAAAGGGAGGATCAAATCATAGCCAAAATCAACTGGACCAGCTGGACATGCAGACCGCTCCTTTACCCCACAGAGGCGCCTCTGATACATGCACGTTCATTGACTCTCTTGCTTTTTCCCTTTTAGGAATCTTGTAGTAAACACACAGGATTCCAGAGAAAGTCTGTATGTATGCTATAACTGCATGTGATTCACAGACCTATACACATGCTTTGTGTCCGTTCTCTTAGAAATTATACCACTTAAAAATGCTTTTGGAAAATAGTTAGCATATTATTTCTAAGAGCCTTGGTTGTGTATTTCAGCCTCTGGAGAATTACATTTGCATTAGTGAAGGTCAGTTCAGTAGAAACTTCATGCCTCTCTGAATGGAGGTGGAGGTTGAATTCTTTTCTCTCGCATAGACTAAAGTTTGACCTTAACATCTGTAGTGACACTACATCCTGTTCACATCCATTAGAGATTCCTAAACATCAGATTGTGTGAGTAGAACAGTTTATGAATTTGACAAGTTAAATTAAAGATTTAAGAACAGCATTTAACTAGCACATTTTGTCTTTTCATCATTACCAGTAGCTTGTCTAATCGTGGAAACAGCAAAAAGATTGGTCAGTGACTGTGTTTTGTGTAGGAATGAAGTGAACATCTTAAACATTACTTCATGCACATTTCTCAGAGTCACTGAAGGAACACCAAAGAATTCATGTTATGTATGTATTCTCATCTATTTTACTCTTATTCTTACACGCTGGAAACACAGACAGGGATGCTTATTTAGCAGGGGCATATAATATAACTATTATATTATAATATTAGCTGTAATATATAGTATAAAATTAAGTATAATTAATCTTATATCCATTCAGTGTTTGATTTGCCTTAATGCTCAAATTTTCTCAGAAATGGTCAATTTCTCTTTTTAATTTCTCATTAAACTTATCCTGTTTCATACATCAACTGTATATTTATAACAAACCTTTCTACTGTGTTTATGGAGTGGGTTTTTTGGTTGTTGGGACTGGTGTTGTTTGTGCTTGTCTCTTCATGATGAAAGTTAAGGTATTAAAATATTACAAAATAGTTTTAAAGAGGTTCTAGTTGATTTTCACTCCAGCTAGTGTTTACTT
Source organism: Hemibagrus wyckioides (assembly GCF_019097595.1). Lineage (NCBI taxonomy): Eukaryota > Metazoa > Chordata > Actinopteri > Siluriformes > Bagridae > Hemibagrus > Hemibagrus wyckioides. The sequence goes on from NC_080724.1 coordinate 503,752, forward strand.
ATTGGAGTTGCCTTTTTTTCTGGATGAGCAGGCAGTAGAATGCTGTATATCTTGCGTTATTTGTAGGGCCAGTGGCTCCCTCTGCTGACCGGGGATGTTCTTTGACAAAGCCATAAACCTACAGCTCCACCCAAACCATGCATGAAAACAGGCCCATGTCCCACACAATGACATCTACTGATTTATTATCAATTTATTGTCCTATAATGGCACTTTATTATACTAATATTATTCTGTTTGCATCGTAGGTCATTATGCACATCTAGTATGAAACTGCAAAGTGAAGTAGAGCTCATAAAAGCATCACTGTGAAGGATCAGGCTTTATTTTATATTTAAATGCTTATAGATTACAATAAAGCCCAGATTACCTGGCTAAAAGCTATACCATTTCTCTCCTTCCTAAGTACATTAATTAAACCTTAATCCATTTTAATATCCCAAACTGTTAGTGAGTGAGCTTGTTTAAGCTTTTTAAGATCTCTTTAGGCAACGTGACAAGCTGAAGAACATTGATTTTTCAGTTGTCTCTGTCTGCACCACATGCTGATAATGGCTACTGTAAGGCAGTCATATGTGCTGAAGGCCTCAGAGGAATCTGCATCACGTTCGTCCGATCTGGACATCAGTGTTACTGTAATTGGCTTTAAAGCTCAACACTTTAATGGTCTGTGTAAGAGAATTTTCAGTGTTTTTGCATTGTCTTTAACATTGGAGTATTAGGCGTTGGAGCCATGTGTGTGCTGCAAAATCATGATGATTGTTTAAGCTCTTGATGCATGTCCTTAATATCTAAAACTGCTTTTTATTTATTCTTTTTTTTTTAGCTCAACTTAAGTGCCATTGACATTACATGCACCAAGTTGTCACTTCACTTTTTTTGTTTCATTTTGGTTAAATTATAAGATGATTGGATTCCTCAGTTTGATCTCAATGTACTGTACTGGTTTTAACATATGATTTATTTTGCCTGGGGAACCGAAAATATGTACAGCTTAGAACTAATGAAAATAAACCATATAAACATCTGAACCAGTGACTGTTGTAGTTTTTTAATCACATAGTGTGAGTTAAAGGCACAGCAGGGACGGACAGACAGACGGACAGATTACTGAATACAACTTAAACCTTAGAATGCTATTTCTGAGCATTTTTAAGTTCCTTTATTAGATGTAGAGATTTCTAACACTGCAATCAATACAGGATTTCAATGCCTCGTCTTGTATGGGGAGATGGTAGCTTAGTGGTTATGTGGTTGGACTACTGATCCGAAGGTTGTGAGTTCAAATCCCAGGTTCACCAAGCTGCTACTGCTGGGGCCCTGAGCAAGGCTGGAAATGTAAATGTGTGTTAAACAGTTGGGTTCAGAAGAGATCCTTAAGAGAAGAATCTCTCTCATTTAGAAAAGACCTGAATTCGGATGATTGGTTCTGAGGGTTAAAAGCAGTCAGTGTTTGTAAGAATTTCTCTAGATTGTTTTATTTAGCAGACAACAGTCGTGTGGTTCACTTTTTATGTAAGGCATTTTCAGACTATAGATCCAAAGCACAATTTACAATGATTGCATTGAACAGATGTGTAAAAAAATACATTCTTTGACAAAATATCATTTTTCAAATGTAATCAAAAGAGTATTAAATCGGCGTGTATATACCTATATAGTTTTGGTATAAAAATTGCAATGTCTAACTGAATCTCACTGCCATATATTTATTTACATTGCAGTGTCCTGTGTAAATGAGAAAATAAGAATCAAAGAAATCGAATTGAAATGTTCTGGTGATATCAATGTAAATACAAATGATATTAAAAAACATTTTCATAATTATACAAATACTGTATATAAACACATTCATACATATAAAGCTTTGTACTGAAGTTTCAGATGGTTCATGAGCCACTGTTTCCTGTTCATCATCTTCCCAGTGAGTCCTTAATAAAGTTTCATGTCTATGTGCATCTTTCTTTTATGCAAATATTCATACAAATATTATATGCAAATATTTACCATTTTTAATATCAAGTTTGATCAGGTATGCAAAAAAGTTCTAATTTCTGTTCTGGAGACAGATTCATAGTGCATTTGTTGAGTTTGGCTTGTTAAAGCCTTCATTAGCGTTAAGATACAGGACATGAGTTGTGGTTGTCATACTGGAGCACTGTGCTGTGGCTCATTCTTCCTCTTCCCTCTGTAGTGCTGATGACCGGATGTCAGGATGCTGCCTGTCGAGAAGGGATAAACAGCACATTACCCATGCTATATTTATTTTTAGAAATAATAGTGAAATGATGAATGATAGCAAATGAATGAACCTTCTAGGCAGTTTGGTCCGATCCAGCCATTCAGACAAGTGCATTGTCCATTCCGTGGATTGCACTGAGCTCCATTTCCACACTTGCAGGCTTCTGAACATCTTGGTCCATAGTGATTCAGTGTACAGGCTTAGCATAAAAAAGACTTTTTAATTTAAAAATGAAACTAAATGTACCAAATTCATTCAGGCAAACAATAGCATAATAGCCTTCCTACTCAGTGACTAACACACACAATATTCAGATACAGATCCACCAGAAATGTACAATTACGTTTTTATTCTTGCCCCAGTGTATTTTGACCAGGAATGTTAAATTCAGTGGATTACTAATTTGGTATTTAGTAATTGAATGAAAAGATCTTAGGCCTACTTGTTTCACAGCGGCTTCCCATCTTTCCCGGTCCACACAGGCACTTTCCAGTCACGGTGTCACAGGGTGTCTCTCCATCACAGTCACATACTTGACCACAGTCAGGTCCAAAACTGCCTTGCTCACACTCTGGAAGAAGAAGAACAGAAAAGATGAGGGATCATGACTTCTACAGAGCTTTAACCTGAAAAAACTGTCCCTCACCTTTCTCACAGTGATCCCCTTGATAACCTGGAGGACAGAGACACTGACCTGTCCTGGCATCACACTGGGCCTTGCCATGGCAGTTACATGCAAGTTGGCAACGGTGGCCATGGAATCCAGGAGGACAAGCTTGAAATTATAAACAAACAAACACATAAACCTGACATGACATGCTGGACATGGTTATATTGGTGTGATAATACAGAACCATTCTGTATTTTTTAGCACTCACCATGTTGGCAGAGATGCCCGTAGAATCCTGGAGTACACTGGCACTCTCCTGTCACTCGGTCACAGATACCATTGTTCCTGCAGTCACACTGCTGGTGGCAGTTAGCACCGTACCTGCCTCTTGGACACTCTGAGTACAGCAGCACAGATGAGGAAGGTTTAAAGTGATCTGAACTGCAGACATTTTTTAAGTAACATCAAAAAGTGATCACTCCTTCCTATTCATACCCCTTTACAGAAGATGCCGTTTCTGTAAATAATCTGAAATATACCCATTATCTGCTTCCACAATTAAGCTGATATTCGTCCTCATTATTTGGGATCTCAGTAAATCCTGACCCTAGTTGGCCGAGCTGGTGAGAGAAATTAATGATTTATTTCATCCCAAATCTGCATAATAGAACTTGTCTTCATTCAAATGATTACCATAATTTTGGTTAAAAGGAGAAGTCCTGCTTTGCTAGTTAATCTTACACGACATGTCACACACTAATGTGTTACAAGGCCACTGTAGGCTATGTGACACAAATTATAGCTCTCAGGATGGAGATTATTCTATTCACTTTCTTTTAATACAAAATTTGCAGTATTTTTTCAGGGAGTGAACTTTCCACATATGCTGTCATTTAACAAATTATAGGCAATTAAATTTAGCTGAGAGCTGGAGATAAGATAAGTTAAGATAAAATAAGATTAATCCAGAAGGAAATTCTTTTGCCAGAGACAGATTAGATTACACAGTGCTGTAATGTTAGTCCACATGTTATAATTTGTACACTATGAACTCTCAGCAACTGTTTCTATGCTCCTTTCTGTAATTTACCTGCATCACAGTTATCCCCAGTCCAGCCCAGGCCACAGGTGCAGTTTCCTGTTACAGGATCACACAGTGCACCATTACTGCAGTTACAGCGCTGAGAGCAGTCTTCTCCAAACCAGCCCTGTGCACAACCTGAAGCACACAAAAAATCAATCATTTCTTCAATAGACAGGCGTGATAGCGGCACCACCTACTTTTATCATTATCATTATCACTAAGAGCATGCTGTAGTGAGAACTCAGACCTTCTCCACAGTCTTCTCCATGATGACTGAAGGTACACACACAGCGGCCAGTGACAGGATCACTCCTGGCTCCTTCTCCACACAGAGCTACCTGCTCACAGTCCTGTCCATACCAGCCAGATGGACATGCTGATGAGAAGGAAATCAAAATTTCCATATTTTACTTGTTCTTCATCCATACTGGCAATATCATTCATTTTTTTCTTCTCTTTAGAAAATAACAACCCAGGTAAACTGCTGTTATGGAGAAACTGCTCATTTTATTTTGCAGGCACATGTCACCTCTTGCTCTGAATAAAAATACTGCATTTTATGGTTCTTGCTAACAGAGTAGTAAAAAAAGAGTGATGAAGTTTCCCCCAGTAATGTATGTGCTATGAGTTGTGTTCATTTTCTCATACTTTCTTCATGAGACATCAGGACATTACTCCTGCCTGTCGGCAGTGGAGGAGATCACCGGAACACTGCCATAGCACTAGGTTTAGCTTTTAAGTTCCGTAATGTTTCAGGACATTGTTTTTGACAAAGCAGCATTACAATAATGTATAGAATCAGGATCTAAATTTTAAATTGATCTATTTATCACTAATGAGCAAGCCAGAGTCAGTGGTGGCAAAATAAACTCCCCGAAATAATGCTAGCAAGAAATCTGAAGAGGAAGCAGACTCAAACGGGAACCTATTCTTATCTTGGTGACACCGGATAGTGTGATTATAAATAATTTCCTTTCTTTAACTGTGCACTGTATGGTCAAAAAGTAACCAGGGAATTCATTCTAGCTTTAACTTTCTTCATGTTTTCTAAGTGATACCATACACAATAATCTCATGCATCTTTCAGCTGTCCTTGTAGGAGAATCCTCAGCACAAGTGAGCATAAGCCATTCCCTAGTGTTATATTACACCCACAACACACTACAGAACAGTGCTCCATTCCCCATAGTCACTGTTCCCAGTGTCTGTGTGACTATTATTCAGAATGCCATTTTCATGGCTATATCCCTTTAAATTACAATTAAGGTTCATTACATTGACATTATTTGTTTATCTGTTAAAGTTTTTGTTAATGTCTGCCTTAATTGTGTAACTAGACACCTCCGGCAGATGATACTCAAAATAGTGTGATGCTGAAGTTGATTAGACTGTCCATTACAATAACAGCTTTAGGGCTATAAAGCTGTTATCTAAGCAAAATAAGGTGCTAATGTTACACCTGTAATTTTTCTGTTCAAAGAAAAAATGAATGTGAGCATACTGTATATGATGTGAACATCCAGGGTAATAAGGAAAGAAGCTACTGGAAAGTCACTTATTCCAGGTGTGTACAGCTATTCAGTTAAGAAATAGGAAGTAAGCACTAGCATAGTATTGACACTGAATCTTGCTCAATCAGCTCAATCTTGCTTTTTTTTTTTATCTTATAAACAAGACATTTTAATCAATATCTGTGGATTTTGAGTATTAAAGCCAAGTAGAGCTAACATCAGCTTATAGAATGAAAATCAGCTAATCAGATCCTTGAGCAAATATGGAAGTCACTGAAACAAATATGTTAAAGGAGAGAATTGTCAAAAAAAAATTGTGTAAACACTCATAATTTTGTCTCTTTGTCACTCACTGATATTGCAGTTAGCTCCGATGTATCCTGGACGGCAGACACATGTACCTGTGGTAGGCTGGCACACACCCTCATTCAGACACTTGCATTCATGCTCACAGTTTGGACCATAACTTCCATCTTCACATTCTGTGACCGATAGCCAGGCAAGGACGTTAGCAAACATACAACACAATTTCTTATGTTCTAGAAGAAAATGCAGAAACAGTTTGATGTTAAAGTAAAAAGTAAAAGTAACAGACTCTTGCCTATATCACACTTTTCACCACGGAATCCCGGTGCACAGTAACACAGTCCAGTGACAGGATGACACAGGTGATTAGCCTCAGAACACTGACACACCTGATTGCAGTTTTGTCCATATGTACCAGGCTGACATTCTGCCAAAATCATCAGAAAATATTCTAATATCATGCTTTTAAAAATTGTATATACACACAGTATATATATATATATATATAATTAGTCAAAGTCATAAAGAAACAGAAATGCTTATGTTCTTTATATCAAGAAGGTTAGAGCCAACAGTGATTCTCACAAATGTTCACACACACACACACACACACACACACACACACACACAGAGTGAGAGAGAGAGAGAGAGCTCCCAGATCTTAAAACTGACCATTCACTAATATTTTAAAGCAGATCCATCAATGAATTATATAACTATTTGCCAGGAGTTACTGGGACAGTTCCTTGTCAGACCACCAGGGAGTTATCACTGTGTTATTGCCACGCCCTTTCCTAATGTGTATTCCCGCTTTCTCACCTGTCCATTGTTTTCCCTTGATGTGCTGCTCTATATATGTTTGTCCTGCTGTCTTGGTCAGGGTCAGTCATTATATTTATATATGTGGACTTTGTCGATGTAACAGTGTGTGTGTGTGTGTGTGTGTGTGTGTGTGTGTGTGTGTGTGTGTGCGCGCCGTAAGGCCGGACGCCGTGTTATCCAGGTTTTTATGTTATAGTCATGTTTTGTTGAGGTTATTTTCCATGTCATACTGTAGTTATGGTTTATTTCTGTTATATTTTGTTTTGTTAAATAATAGCAGTGCATGTACTGGATCCCTGAGTTCGGGTCTGATCTGCTTAGGGCGGAGCTCCTACTTTAGTTAGTTACACTACTACCATAGATTTTCTGGACTCACTCATGCACCCATTACATCCTCAATCAGTATGACATTCTTCCTACTTCAGACTTCCTGTTTGATGCTGATCACATACACCTGTATATTATCTCACATGAATTAAGTCATGACTTTCTGTATATCAAGCATTTTGACTGCAAGGGCTGAGTGACATATGTTTTTACTTTCACTTATTAGGCCATAAAATAAACGCTGTTAAGTTTAACCATTCTAATTAACCGGATGTTCCAGTAAACCCAAATTTTATACTCTTACTCTGCTCACAGCTCAGTCCAGTGAAACCAGGAGGGCAGCCACACTCCCCAGTCACATGATTACAGGATGTTCCATGGGCACAGAGACATCGTTGAGAACATCTTTGCCCATAAAATCCAGGTAAGCATGCTGTGAAAACAAAATACTATCCAGTGGAAGCCAAGAGAGTAAAATAAAAATTTCAACAAAAAGGAAGTACACCATGGATGTGTTACAAAGGGCAATGAAGGATAAGTGCACTGACTTTTCTCACAGTGGAGCCCTCTCCAGCCTGGTGGACACAGACAGACCCCAGTTATGTGATCACATGGTGCTCCGTGTTCACATCGACACAGTTTCTGACAGCCAGGACCAAAATGCCCTGATTCACAAGCTACAAACACAGTCAGGATTAACAGCACAACACTGGTTTCCATTGCGTTGATGATGTGTGTGGTCATTTCTTACCCGTCTCACACGTCTGGCCCACCCAACCTGCTGGACATGTGCATTTCCCATCCTGGCGGTCACACACACCATCGTTCTTACATTCACATGCATGCTGACAATCAGCCCCAAAGAAACCTGGAGCACACTCTGTTAAAAAAGCAGAATGAAAAAGGAAGAGATACTTGATCGCAATAATGTTAATAACACATAAAATAAATGGCCAAGTACTATAACAGATCTTCTCACCAAGTTCACACTCTATCCCTGTCCATCCACTAGCACACAAGCAGTGCCCGCTGACCTTGTCACATGATCCACCATTCTGGCAAATGCATAGCTGGCGACAGTCCACCCCATAAAGTCCATCCAAGCATTCTGGGAAAAAATTCAAAACTTCCATTAAATGTAATGTTCATCTAAACCACAATGAATTATAATATCAGCAAGAATCATCTCTTTCATCAGGATGTATTGCTGAATGAGTGAATGAATGAATGAATTCATTGTCTGATTGATTGATTGATTGATTGATTGATTGATTGGTTGGTTGGTTGGTTGATTGATTGGTTGATCAATCTTTTCAAAGGTAAAAAGTGTTTTTTTCCAACTTTTCTTGAAAATACAGCCTACAAACTATTTTATTTTCATAGCCTTACTTCAGTAGACAGCCCTCTTTAATTCAGACTGCAGGTTCAGATTCAGAGACAGATGCTTGCTGCAAAACAAGTTTTTAGTCTTGCATTAATTTCTGTGGTATGTTTGGGATCATTATCCTGGTGAAAAAACATAAGTCACCAGGTCTTGGTAGAGGCAAAATATCCTTGTATTTAGCAGAATATGATCCACAGAAGCACTAGCTCCAAAATCAGCCCCATTGCTCAAACAGTATATCAAACACAGATACGAGGCTGTTGAAATGCTTTATAGAATATTATTTTAATGTTTATTTCCCCATATCACAGCATGTTTTATATACTGACTGACAACCAGCTCTACTTTTTGTGCTAAAAGCTCTAGTTTTTTTCCCATGATATGATACAAGATATCAGTAATTCTGTAATGTTTGTAGACAAATTCAAATTGTTAGAAAAGGAATATCTTTGGTTCGGGGGTTTTTGTTAATTAAATTTTTAATGTCTCTAATAGAGTAGTTGTAATAATTTAGTTGTTCTCTTCAAGCACAATGTTCTTTAAAAGAACTGCTATATGTTTAATGCTCTACCTTCTTCACAGGTTGGTCCCGTCCAGCCTGGCTGGCAGTGACACTGCCCGTTAACATGATCACAGCTGGCGTTATTGTAGCAGTTACAGCTCATATTACAACCAGGGCCAAAGGTGCCATCCTGGCATTCTGTAACATAGCACAAACAAAGAGGTTCACAAACGGTCAACAACAGAGAGCTACAAGAGGACCTTGTACATGACATCCAACTTTCCACATTGCAGACATAGTTGGATCTGAGCCTTATGGCATCAGTTACTTAACATGCTCAAATAATAAATGTCCTGAACAGCAAAACAAAATAGAACACCACTGGTTCCCATGTAAACAGTGAACATCTGGATTAGCACTTTAGTATAGAGAGAAACTGTACATGCATCTTGTGTATCAGACTCACTGGAGGTGCAGTGGAGGCCAAGCCAGCCAGCTGGACACGAACACACTCCGGTCACATGGTGACACTGACCACCATTCAGGCATTCACACTTTTGTTGACACTCCAGACCATAGAATCCTTCAGGACAGGCTGCAGAAACACACTCATACTTATATCTCTTTCAGGTCTTTCCCTCACACTACCAAAAATCTGTCCTCTCTTACATTTTTCACAGTATGTCCCAATCCAGCCTGGCAGACAGGTGCAGGCTCCACCCACATTCTCACACTCTGCTCCATTCTCACATTGACACTGGTGGCGACAGCCTGGCCCAAAATAACCTGTGGGACACTCTAAAAAAAAAGCACTGTTCATGTGACACACATGTTATTATATGGTACATTTACTGTAGCAAGAAGAAGCTACATACTTTGTTCACAGTGTGTCCCGGTGTAACCTGCCTCGCAGAGACACTGCCCCGACGCTGGGTCACAGTTCACTGAGCTGCTTGTACAGTTACACACATTGAGGCAGTTGGATCCCCAGAGTCCGGGCTCACACACTGTCACAAAATATTAGGCTATTATTTCCTATCCTGACAACATCTCTACTCCACAATGCTTAGAGTGGACGTCTGGAGAAACATCAGATGCGACTTTACCCTTTTCACAGTTGGCTCCAGTCCAACCATCGTTACACACACAGATGCCTGAGACAGGATCACAGCGGTTGCTGTTCTCACAAGGACACTGAAACTGGCAGCCAAAACCAAACCAGCCGTCTGGGCAGACTGCAAGGGTGAAGCAAAAAAAAGGTTGTAAAGATAAATTATTGATGTGCAAACATACAGCTGTTGATTTGTCATGAAAAGATAGTAAAGTATACAACATCCAAGGAGTGGTGACCTGTAAGGTCAGATAAATTATAACTATGTCAACTCGTACCAGCCTGACACAGACTTCCAACGTATCCTGGTGGACACACACAGGTTCCATTCTGCTTGTCACACTCCCCTCCGTTCACACAGTCTGGACATGATTCAGCACAAGCCAGGCCCCAGCGGCCCTTCTCACACTCTGGAATAAAACACATTTGACATACAGCTAGGTAGTTCATGACCTGAAGCAAATTTTCCATTTAACCTAGAGAGATTATGATATAGGGGGAAGAATTTAGTTAAAGTACATTTTCCATGGCTGACAAACTGCTTTCCATTGCTTCGTATTTTGGTTAAACTTTTTTTAACGGATCACGGATCAGGTATTAATGCTGCATGCTACTATATAAGCAAAGGTCTGGGAGTCTGCCAGACATCTGACCCAAGCTAAGCAGTTCCTGCAGTTGAAACATGACATTTCTAAAACTCCATTATTCTCTCAAACTACATCACACTGTACTCCCACATTTATATTCCCAGTGTCTGATCCTACACATGCTGTTGCTGCTACTCACTAACACATATTTAAACTGTCTCATTAAGAATGATGAGCTGCGTGTTAGCCTGGCATCTGACTAAGAGCTCAAAAAATAAAGTGGCCTTTGGGAAGACAGACGTTTTATAATCTTTGGCCAGAGTTTAATAATATTTGAAAGCAGATACATAGGCCCAAACTTACACTCTCTTTCAGTGCTTATGTCCTGGAGACTTTCTTTTAAATGTGGCTAGAGCTGAGACAACAGTCAGGTCAGAGTGTGAAATGGGATTACTGTAAATGGTTGTTTCTGGAAATGTGAAGGTCAGTTGATCAAGCTATACAAATTCAATACAGTTTCATATCCTATCTGGTTATCCAGAGCCTACATCGTGGACTGCATACTTCACATTGTAGCCTGTTGCTTACCTTCACCACAGTGGTCTCCTGTTTTGCCAACTGGACAGTGGCAGTGTCCTGTAATAGAATCACACTCTGCTCCATTACAATCACAGTGTTCAGAGCAGCCAGCACCAAACCTCCCTTCTGGACATTCTGGTAAAGAAACATAAACACATTAAATTTCATACAGTTAATTTGGAATAGACACATGAGCACAGACCTGATTATCCTTGTGAGTAAAATTAAATCCTACATGAGCAGGCACACTGATGCTGTCTTTCTTCTTTAATGTAGTCTCGGTTGTTTTGCATAGGGCTGATTTTAAACAGTAACTCTGTTTCTTGTCAGGCAGTATGCTTTTCTTGCTATTATCACCACCATAGTTTAAATCCCTGCCTTTGGAATAAAGTATTATTTAGAATAATACAGCAGTCATAAACACATGTGTGCAGACTTCAAATAAGGATATTAATAGTGAGGTCAGAAGTTACACTATATTCCCAAAAGTTTTGGGACGTCTGCCTTTGCATGCACATGAATGTAATATGGCGTTGTCTCGCCCTTTGCAGCTATAACAGCTTCAACTCTTCTGGGAAGGCTTTCCACAAGGTTTAGGAGTGTGTTTATGGGAATTTATGACCGTTCCTCTAGATGCGCATTTGTGAGGTCAGGCACTGATGTTGGACGAGAAGGTCTGGCTCACAGTCTCCACTCTAATTCATCACAAAGGTGTTCTATGGGGTTGAGGTCAGGACTCTGTGCAGGCCAGTCAAGTTCCTCCACACCAAACTCACTCATCCATGTCTTTATGGACCTTGCTTTGGTCACTGGTGTACAGTCATGTTGGAACAGGAAGGGGTCATCCCCAAACTGTTCCCACAAAGAGCATGAAATTGTCCAAAATGTCTTGGTATGAAGCTGAAACATTAAGAGTTCCTTTCACTGGAACTAAGGGGTCGAGTCCAACCCCTGAAAAACAACACCTGAACTCAATGATTTGGAGGGGTGTCCCAAAACTTTTGGCAATATAGTGTATCAGGGCAATCAGAAGGACAGAAGTTATAGTGGAGGAAAAAGTTGAATTGAGATTTTGGGCTGATTTTTATTTCAGTCCATCCAACAGATCTAGAGGATCCAGGTTAACCTTCTGTGTTGAATGAAGTGGGACTGAAGCCATAGTTTGGAAGAACACAAAGTTGAGAGACTTCACCCAGGACACTTGCACATGTTCACACACCAATTCACAACTATGGGAAAGTCAATCTGCCTACTCAGATTTTTGTGGACAATAGGAGGAAACCAGCGAACCCAGAGGAAATCACTAACGCAGGGAGAACATGCAAAATTGTACAGACAGTAACCTGAACTTGGACCAGGGTTCCTGGATTTTTTGAGAAAGCAGTGCTATCTCACCAGTGCTAGCTTCACCATGCTGCTTAACAGGATTGGCTATCTTGGTTCATTGCAGTTGTACTGTAGACCTGAACAAATGTTATATAATACTCTGGGTTCCTGTTACTTCAGTAAGAGTGAAACTCTGTGTTAAACAAATCATGAATCTGCCTTAAATTAACTCCAGAAGGACAGAGGGTCTGGGGGATCTGCAGTAGGTAATCCTAAGTCCAGACTTCTACAACAGTAGTCAGGAACACTAAGTGTAGATCAAATTGTTTAATCAATGAGCCAGTGGTTTGGGTCAGATTTCCATGCACCTGTCCTGACTACTCCAATTGGCAGAAAAAAGCACTTAAAAATGCCAGATAAAGTGAAATCAGGCCAGATAAAATATTAGGATAATAAATATTAAGAACAGCTAATACACTTTGATTTGATTCTGTCTTTCTCGGGGCTGTGGTTGAATTGGGAAGCCTGGTGTGCCTCCTCTTGCTGCCTGTTGTTCCTAATTGCTGGCAGATGCAGCACTCGGATTGTTTAACAACTTCCAGATCAAGGATATTTCTCTAACCACCTTGGCTGACTGTAGAGCTGAAACTGTTGGAGATTGGAGATTTTTTCTGTAGCCCAAAGCCCACGGCACTAGAAGTTCCCATTTTCTGCTGTTCCAGACACAGCTGCTACAGTGAAGAAAAATAACCTATAATATGCTTCCTATTATTCTATTGTGGAACTGTATTGCTCTGGTTGAGAATGTGTAAGAGGATGAGTAGTGATGTATTTTAGCTGAGCAACAATCCAAACATAGATACATATTCAGAGTCGGTGACATCAGTATTTATCTGGAGAAAGCTATGCATATTCAGAGACGAGGTTATGCACAAGGTAAATAGGATCTTCTTGAGTAGACGATAGGGATTGTAGTAGCATTCAGTTCACTGCCTTTAAACACAACCCTCTCTTCCAAATCCGTAAATTGGGATAGAAAATGCAGAGTCAAAAAAGAAAAAAATGTTATCATATTATTGAATGTTTTAAATTGTAATGCGGCCACAAAAGAATATGGAAGGAGTATAAAAATATAATTAAATCTCACACTGTCAAAATACATTATTTTATTGCCAGGTTTAGAGACACAAAATATTAAACTTTCACACCTTGGTCACAGTTCTTCCCATGCCATCCAGCTGGACACTGTTGCTGACACTCTCCGTTTATGTGATGGCAGTTAGTTCCTGGTGGACACCGGCATTTTGTATTGCATCCTGGACCGTGGTACCCACTATCACACTCTGACAACCAAAGATGAGAAAACATCATCTTTACACCTTTATATTTTGGATTTGGATTTGGATTGATGAAACCAGCAGCAACAAACCAGCTGACCTTTGCTGCATGTTTTGCCCTGATAGCCAGGTTTACACACACAGCTTCCAGAACGTCTGTGGCATTCGAGAGTATTTTGTTGAACACACTGGCATTCAGCTGAACAGCCAGGTCCATATGACCATCTAGGACATCCTAAACATGAAACCATTGGACAAATACAAGAAGCATTCGTTTTGCAAAAGCCAACTTTACAAAGTAATTTAAGAAAGTCCAAACTGCTCGAACATACTGAGATGGCAGAACCTCCCATACAGGCCTGGTTCACACAGACAGGCACCATAGGTCTGATGGCATCGTCCATTATTTGCACAGTTGCACTTTTTATTGCAGTACTTGCCATAGAAACCTTTTGGACATCCTGCAAGCCACAAACCACAGAGTTATAATCTGGCTTTGCACACTTTATTAGCCATAGCTACTGCTAAGCCATTGTGGTGGCTGAACAGTAAGAATACACATAGAAATTAAAAATTCACAAATGTTCTAAACAGAGATGAATCAAACAATTGTCTTATAGCACTCACCATTCTGGCACATGTCTCCACTGACCCCTGGTGGGCAATGGCAAAATCCTTTTACAGGATCACACGCAGCTCCATTCCTACACTTACATGTAAAGGAGCAGTTTCTGCCAAATGTGCCCTCAGGACAGGCTGTTGGTCAGAAACACCAGACAGGTCAGCCACTAGCAGCGTGTCCTTATAAAACAAAGAGTATGTTCACTATAGACTCACTCTGGTTGCAGATAATGCCGGTCCAGCCATCAGGGCAGTCACAGCCACTACGCTCTACCGTACACACACCACCATTAGAACAGTCTTCACACGTTAGACTGCAGTCATGACCGAATGTGTTGTTCAGACACACTGTATAATTTTGGAAAGTAAAAAAAGAACCCCATTTAGTAAAGAACCAACAAACCGACATTCACAGAAACACATTTGGTTATCAGTAAAGATCTCATAGAGAATGTTTAATGGTTTAAATTCCCAGAACACACTGATTCCTAACTATTTACAAGCATTTCCATTTTTTCCATTTTTTGTTTCAGTATAGCTCCTGAATAATCCCTGGTTATTTGTGCTTTTGATTACGCTTTAAAATAAATAGGGCCATAATATAGATTGCCAAGAAAAGAATAATGGAAAGACAGAAGACATTTTTGAAACCTTTAGCGACTGACCAAATTTCTCAATAATAGTGTTATCTGCCCGCAGTTCTCCAAAAGTGTACTCTTCATAATCATCATAATGCTGGAGAGGTTGAGGGAAGTCCTGCAGCAGAGTAAACTCTGAAAATGGGTTCTCTA
Organism: Hemibagrus wyckioides; assembly: GCF_019097595.1. NCBI lineage: Eukaryota > Metazoa > Chordata > Actinopteri > Siluriformes > Bagridae > Hemibagrus > Hemibagrus wyckioides. Next base: position 518,892 of record NC_080724.1, read on the forward strand.
GCACCACATGGCGAGACAGTGCTTCAACAAACCGTGTTTCTTCTGTCTGCTCCAGAGCTGGAGATCGAGGCATAGTATATGAGTTTTATATACATATATAATAACAATGTAATAACATTATAACAGGGCTTTCTCGAGTGTATTTAGGACACTTAACCTACGGATGCAGGCGTGTCTGTCATCAGCCAAGTGGTGTCCCAGATGGCAGAAGCACTGGTAAGACCCAGCTGTGTTCTGACACACGTGCTCACAGCCTCCATTATCAGACACACACTCATCTACATCTGTCCAAATGGATTAAAACATACATATATACGTACTTACACACATACATAATAAAACATAACTCAACAAGGCTTAAGGATTCATATCTCAGGTATAGCAATGAACAAAACAGCTGTGTACCATCACATCCACATCCGTCTGAGTTGAGTCTGTATCCTGCCCTGCAGTAACATTCATAACCACCAGGATAGTTGGTGCAGTTCTGTTCACAGCACGAGCTCTCTCCTAGACATTCATCCAAGTCTGGAAAACGAGAACAGTCCTGGTCAATCTGCTCAAACAGCGCATGAAGCAAAGCTGTCAGGAAACTTTACTAAAACATATTTCCAGTCAGAGAAAAGAGAAGTGTTCTGAATCAGAGAGAGTCAGAAATCAGTACTGTAGAATATAATAATATACACCGCCATAACCAGCTGACCAAAAAGACAGAGAAAAAAATAAATCAAAGTACAGTGACGGCTGTTTTTTTTAATTGGGCAAACACAAGTGTCAGGTTCTGTTTTTGAAGCATGTGTGTGTGTGTGTGTGTGTGTGTGTATTTGTGTGTGTTCTGTTGGTCTGGTCTCCAGATTAATTCTCTCCAAAAAGTCAGTTTTAAGTCAGTTTTAAAGCAATCACCTGGGATCAAATATCGACAAATTTCTCAGTATTTTTCTGCTACTAGAAGATGTACTGGTGCACGTGTTTTCAAACATAGTTTAAAAAGTTTAACTCATGTATGCTCTCCATCCTTTGGGCCAACTGTTTTAATAAACCTGGTCTCACTGTGGCATAATACATTAATATATACAAGTCACATCTGTTTTTAAAACATCTGTTCACCTGAACAGGTCCTGAGGTCCTCATCAAGTTGGTAACCATGGTTACAGCTACATACAGGTCCCAGGGTTCCGTGATGGCACTGATGTGAGCAGCCTCCGTTCCCAGACTCACAACTGTTCACTATCTCCATTTCGATGCCTGACAGCATACAAGAAGCAAAAAGAGCATGAGAGCATTACAGATCTAATCCCCTAAAATGATCTTCAAGCACGAGTGTGTTCTAGGTTACACACGGTAGCACTTCTGGCCATCAGATCCAAGTTCATATCCAGGGTTACAGATACAGGAGAAGGAACCTGGACTGTTTCTGCAATCATGAGCACATTCAGCTTGTCCGGTTTCACATTCATCGATGTCTGAAAGACATAAAACACATCTGATCTGATCTTCCTGTTTTTGCAGGTCAAATCATGAGAATTCCTGAAATTGTGTTGAATGAGAGAAGGTTAGAAATTCTATTTTAGTTGCAGTTTCTAAATGAGACTCACTCTCACTATAAGCACAAAAATCTTCTCCAACATTTACTGTACAGATTGGACAGTCAGATCTCAGTGTACTGCCCTTTAACACCTGACTGACCGGCTCAATCTACCTTTAGTCCAAAAATAATTCTGACACAGGATTCAAACCTCTACTAGATGGTTTTGTCTATCCCTGGTGAAATAGAGGAACCCATCTCACATTCATTCAACCTTGTTTTTCTTTCCCAAATAAAATGCTATATTTCCATCTTTCCAAATGTTCCAAAACCACGGGAATGAAATTTCCCCAAAAGGATCCATTAAGGAGAGGATGTTCCTTATTAAAGAGCTTTCCACTGTAGAGAAAGTGAAGTGAGCTACAGGGTGGAAAAAGCTTTTAGTTACTCACGCCAGAGCCATTTACCTTCACAGCTCCTGTGATCCTGAGCCAGGCTGTAGCCCGTGTGGCAGAAACACCGGGCACGAAGGCCAACATTTCGACATGTGTGCATACAGCCACCGTTCCTCTCAGCGCATGGGTTTCTTACTGTAAATGAAGCAGGCCAGTGTTACATACCGTGAATATACCATAACTTAATAAGATTTATGCAAATACACTAAAACTTTGGTCTTACCGCAGCATATTTACACTGAAAACCTTTGCTACATTTTCCTCCCTTATGTAAGAAAACGTTCCCTGTGTGTTCATCAGAGTTCTCACCAACACTCACTTCCAAACAACTGGTTAATTGTGTACAGTAATGATTCAGGGCTAAATCAGAGAGCAGTGTGTGTCTTATGGCATGAACATATAATTACTAGCAGTTCTGCAGTGAGCTGTCTGCATCTGATTCTCCTGAGGAATTCTTCACATGAAAAATATTTGGAAGTTGAATGAAGTTACTAAAGGAAGACAGGGCATGCACTGCAATATCCTAAAAGCGCTTGATAAACTTTTAACTTCCAGTACCCATGTAAGTGCCACACATACTGCAGTTTATAATGAATATGGTTTAAGGAAAATACTTGTTTAATAAACATATAATCAAATAATAATCACTTATTATAATCGACAGGTTTGGGGATAAAAATAAAAAAAATCAGAAGCACTTAAAATGCAGAAAGAAAGGTTTTTCTATACACAAATTTATTCTTATGGTTGCATGAATTGTATATATTGGAAGATTTTTTCTATAAATCAGGTCATACTTTATGGAATACATGCATTTGATGGACAGGACACTGAAGTGAACTGTTGAAAAATAATTTTGTAGATACACTGCGTGTCCTGTATGCCTTTTAGAGCTGAATATTAAAAAAAACAATGTTGTTGCTTAGTGAAGCCATTATCAGTGATAAGAAAATCATCCACAATTAATATTTTACACTTTGGAGATCCAAGCAATGTGAATTTCCATTAACCATCAAATACTGTACCAAATCAACAATGCAGTAATATTTATCTGTATCCTGTTGCATTTGTTCACTATCCATCAGGGTGCAATAGATTTCATTTCTGCAGCACTCCATCATTTATCTTCTAGATCATTTACAGACTGTTTGCTCCTCTGGAGGACAATCATTATCGACTCCGCGTGCCTCCAGCTAATTCAAAACAGTAGTGTTTACTGGGGAACAATGGAATCTAAAGTGGAAGTACATTTTGGCAGGCACACGGACGCAGACCCTTTGTTTGCCAAGAAGACGAAGCTGAATAATTTAGGTTTTTCTTGGAGGAACTTGCACAATTTCAAAGCACGCCAAAACACACAGCAATTTAACACTTTTAATATTTGTGCACTTTACACTCAGCCAACTAAGCTCTCTTTTCCATCTCAATCAGGTACTTTATCAGTAGAGCTTTATTTGTTATTGCTGTGTCATTGTCATCAGTAGTCTCGACCCAACCAGCTAGCTTTACAAACTTTTTTTTATTAAGATGGCACATCAGTCCTGAGTGCATGATGATCTTTAGCATTGTTCAGGAATCAATTAAAGACATGAAGAATATGAAGTCATGTGGTAAGCGCCAATAGGCAGGCATCCAGAAAGCCTTCAAGGTTAGACCTTCAGCTTAGCTAGAAGATCAGATACTCCACATCTGAGTGTTTCAGCAGATATTTTAACTGTCATTCTCAAAGACAGAAAGCCTGTCATCCTTCTATACTGTAAACAGAAGGAGGTCATATTCACTGTTTTATTAGTCTGGATACTGTGCATTATTTAAGCTTTTCTAATCCTTTTCTTTCTCTGTTTCTCTGTACTCTGTCTCTCACAGTGTCTGATTGTGTGCTGACAGTGAGGGTTACAGATGACGTATCATGCAAGAAGCCAAACAAATCCATCAATGTGCATGAGGTTCAGTTACCATGGGATGCAGGATGGCTTTTGTAGTTTCTCCAGTTTCTTCCAACCTCCCCAAAATATGCCAGTAAGTGAATTGGCTAAGATCAATGGTCTCTAGGTGTTGTATAAGTATGCGTGTTTGTGGTTTGTGTGCTGATGGAGCCCTGTGAGGGACTGGTGACCCCTTCAGAGATTATTCCTGTCTCATGCCCAGTGTTCCCTGGATAGACTCTGGATCCATTATGGCCGTGACCAGAATAAAGATCAGAATAAAGATACTATTGAAGGTAAGTGAGTGAGCAATTTTAGATTTGTAAATTTTGCTGTGTATTTAATAAGGTTTTATATTTAATGATTCATTTTACTATGTCTTTGTCTAACAGTAAGCACTTTGCACATGCCACACTGGCACACTCAGCCCTCCACACAATGAGATGATACCATACTGTAACTTTCTTCCTTTATTGTGAAAAAGGGAAAAGTTTTATTCTATATATTTAAAAAACCAAGTAATGAGAACTTACATTTGCAGCGTTTGCCATCAGCAGTAAGCTGGTAGTTATGTCTGCAGCGACACTGGAAGTGGTCAGGAGAGAGCTGTACACACTCCTGTCCACAGCCTCCGTTACTGACAGCACAGGACAGCACAGCTGAGGAGCAGAGTGAGATATTATTCACTAATACACAACTGTCTAGATAAGAATGATGTACGATAAACACTGACGGGACTCTACATGAGACAGTATATGTCCTGCAATTCTTATCATTAACATTAAAAGGTTGTATTTGGTGTTTTATCTTCACTTCAACTGTAACTGGATTTCTGAGAGTCTATATAAATGCCATTCTGTTCACTTTTTTAAATCCTAATAAAAACAGATGGACTGGGTTACTGTTTCCTTAGTGAAATGCTGCTGCTGATGCCCATGATGAACAAACTCAACGTGTTTCTCATGTCCACTCAGCACTCAGTGTGATCTATTGACTCTGAAAAATGCCATTGCTTTTCACTAGGGTGGCATCGCTTGATAAAATGTAAATGTAATATACCTTTAAAACTCATTTAATGCACATAACAAGGCCATAAGGACTGAGTTTATATTTTAAGTAAGTCAGAAATCCATTAACTTTCCTAGGTAAAATATACATACATAAGGTAGAAGAGATGTGTCCTTCAGATTCCCAACCACATTCCCAGACAAAAACCTGTACTAAACTGATTGCTGGTTTCTGTGATTGTACCATCAAACACATCTTCTGTACCTTTAGTGTGTATCTTTGCATATAATATATAAAATGCATATAGTATATACCTTTGAAGCCTTATTATAAGAGGTCATTTTTGTCCAATTACATACCTTAAATCTTGTTTTAAAGCTATACTATTTCTAGATAAAAGATACATATTACAGATACAAAAGATGAAGGTATAACCTGAACATTAAGCATATTAAGCACACGATTTATTATAATGTTTACTTTATTGCTTGAGAGCACAGTGACAAACAATGGTAAAGTTTGGTATGTTTTTGCCTGAGAATGAACTGAAACCTTTAATAACGGTGAAACAATGCAGCAAATTGTCCTACACTGCACCATTAAAACCCATTAAACAGAAGCTGAAAAGAGTTAAGTCAAGGTGAGTAAAGAAAGAGTCCACCCCTGTGTCACCTACTCCTGTAATCACCACAGTCTGATTCTCAATTATCTCTGACCTGAACCAGTGACCTGTCCTTTAGCTCTCTATTCATTGTCTACTCATTGTTCAGCATTTCCTGTGATTGCAGTTTTTATTTTTTATTTTTTTTACAAACTGGTATTACCTTTTTTTATGATGCTCTTCAGTATTCGGGGCTTATGCCTTTTGGTCTTATTTTAATTGTAGTAGCCTGTTATTCTGCCTGAGTCAGAAACCAAGAAAAAGATTTTCTAGAATAATTTGACCAGGAGCCATTACACAGGGTCAGAGAAAGGTTACAGCTGAAAAGCTGGTAAACACACAAAACATTAAAGTAATTGAAAGTGCTGAAAATGCAGAAAGTGTGATCTTAAAAGCAATACACAGACTGTTCACGTTTGGTATGAACACAAGGTATGTGTGAGCTTTGTGTCTATCATCATGCCTACAAATTTGATCCAAATAAGAAAGAGAATAATAATGGCAGTGTTTTGAAGCTGGATGGAGATTGTGGTATTTTTCAAATGAGAAACAGAAGCTTGGATAAGAGAATGGCTTGAAGGGTAAAAGGTGGTACTTTATTAGTTATTAAGCACCTACCTGTTGGCTTTAAAAGCTTTATAGATATCTGATACAAGACATCAGGATGGTTGCCAGTTTTTTTGAAGAAACATCATGCACACCAAATGATCCAGGAGTATGCGATTAATTAGTGTATCCTTCTGTGGTTTAACTGAATCCAGCTGGTTCCCTCTCTCACTCAGCACCACTGGCTTTTGGAATGAACCTGGGCTCAAAGCCCTGGACTTGTCACATTTACTGAAACAGCTTAGGACCTCATCCTAGTCAAGGAGTCTGGAGCATCTAAGAGACACAGTGCAGCTACTGCTTCAAATCCACAGCAGAGCAGCAGATGGATGAATGCCTATTAATTTTAAAGTGTTTAAACACAGAGGCTTGCTTCCAGGACATAAAATTCATGAATGGCAAATGGAAGCCAGTGGAATTGGATATATCAGGCCATGTCTCAGCTTTTCTCAACTCACAATTATTTGTCCCTTTTTCACTTAAACAAATGAGAGCTGCTTTACAGTAATAGCAATCAACTTGGTGAGCCTTGAGAGAATGTCATGACTAAAGCTGAGAACCACATCCTCATCTTAAGAATGACATCAGAAAGTCATAAAAAATCCTCCATAGCTAAATATGTCAATGAAGGAAGAGGTTTTTTGTGTAATTAAATGCACATGGGTAAAAAAAATAATAATAATCTTGGGTTCTGAAGAATGGCCTTTAAGCCATGTTTAGGAACATCTAAAGTGAAGCCATAACTCCCTGTGTGGCACAGCCTAAATCTGACCAGAATGGTGGCAGTCTGAATCTAAAAAGATGAATCAGCTTTGGTCATTATGTGGGACACAGTGTTAACTCAGAGCTAGCTGTTAGTCTGATCTTCATCAAAGGCAGAGCAGAATTTGGCTGAAGAACAAATAAGATATATGCACTGAAACACTGCTTAACCTCACTGCTCTCTGCTCCAACTAGACTATAACAAGGGCTGTACAGTACAGAACAGTAGGAAACATTCAGCTAGCATGAAAACAAATGGTGCTTTCATTTCTCCTCATACACTGAACTGAAGGTGAAGTCCTACACTGGCTTTGAAAGTAATCAGTCTTTGGATTGTGGATAGTGGTGACAGAGTCCAGAAGTTCAAGCCAAGGCCATTCACCAGTCTGTCAGCTGTGATACTGGCCTCTTGTGAAATCTGTGCCTCTCTCACCGATACACGTTCGTCCATCGATGTGTAGACGGAAGCCTGGGTTGCATTCACAATAGTAGGAGCCTCTGGTGTTCACGCATCTGTGCTGGCAGCCTCCGTTATGGACCTGACACTCATCGACATCTGTAGATAAACAATTAGGAAAGCAATCAGATACTGTGTCATATATCTAAATGTGTTTCTATGAGCTCAAACCATTTCTGTTTCAGATTCTACAACAACAAAACAATGAATCTTTCAGAGCTCTGACAGGCAATTCGTTTGGCTCAGATTAATAAGTTGTTTCCAGGGTAAAACATATGTACACCAAATCTTCACAAGAACAACCCCTTAATAGCTGTAGTCTCTAACAGGCTCCAAAACTAACACTGCTTTAAGCCTCTGCTGAAATACTAAACTATAAGCAAGCAGGTTAGTGGAGTCTTTAATGCACCATTGGAAAACACTATAAACTAGTGCCTGAGCCCTAGGGCAGAAGCAAAACCTATAATTAGCTCATGCTGTAATTCTCCTTCTCTCTCTAGTTCCATATGTAATGTCTACACTACAGTCTGACCTGGCTACTCCAATTTAGTGCCAAATCTTCAACACAATTAAACTACTGTTATTCAAAACCAGTGTTTTCTCCACGAAAGCACTACTACAACATGCACAGTGATCAAAATGTCAAATTTATATCCTCTATATGACTAATGCCCCTGTCTGGTGGAGAAAAAAACCTTCGTTTGGATCACCTTGATCTAGGCAATAGTACAGAAACCACAGTAGAGAATGGCTTAAAGGAATGCCTGGGTGGCTGTTATAAATAAATCATATTCCCTCTGAAGATCATTTTTTAAAAAAGGTTGGTGGGGGTGCTGGGTTCTGGGTTCTGGATGTTGTTCAGAGAGGCTTGGTGGTCTCATTTCAACAAGAAACAGAGATGAAGCACACTCATAGAAAAAATACAGTTGGACGAGTGTCAGAATTAGTCCTTAGAGCTAACTTTTTAGTTTCGTGCACCATACCAAAGTTAAAATATCTACTAAAAAGAGCATTATTATGGGCTATTTTAATATACACAATGTTCTTTAAATACCGATGATTCCATTGATTTTCCCCTCTAGAAAGAAATGTATTAACAGGTTTGTCTTTAAGAAGATCAGAAAGAACTCTTGAGAAAAAGTCTGGAAAAAGAGTGTAAGAGACACTTATAAAGGTTTGCTTATAATGATTGGAATATTTATGCATAATCACCAAATGTAGAATTTTGAGATATTATACACATTTCAAGAGATCCTGATTGAAATAACTAGTTTCACAAGTGATTTAATATTAAACTTGGTTAGATCTTGTATATTTGCAATCCCATGTCGGGAACACGCAGTTTATTAGTTTATATTTATTATTTTAACGTTGTATTATTTTTAATGTATAAAGCTGTACTAATAGGTAATATCGATCTATGATACTGTACAGAGACTGCAGCTACCTGAACGTGATCTGTAACACATTTATAATATATACAGAACTCTCTGTTAGCCGACTCCAGGGAAATCCTTGGAAAGCTACTATGAAAGTTTTTCAGGGAAAGGTTTCTGATCATTCTGAGTGTCTGTACTTGGCATATCTTTTGTATTTTCCTCCTAGAGGAGGTCTGGACTTGAGCGTTGCAGCACGACTTACAAATGGGTGTCAATTAGAGGTTACATGGTGTGCAGTAAAAAAGGACCATTTTTTAAAAATGTGCTGGCAATCAGTGTTACTTTAAATTGATTAAAATTATTTATTACACCACTTAGAACTATTCCAAAGATGTAGATAATGCTGAAGGACAATTACAGGAACTCTAAGGATTCTGGTCATTATAAGGATATGAATTTGTTTATTAATGAATCTGTCATCATTGAACAATATCCCATATCCTCGGTTTCCTATTCATTTTCCAGACCCACTTTCTTGACTGTAGGGAGGATCTCAGCAAGATGAACCAGTCTCCTGGTTTTAAACTGTCACTTTAAAGACATGCAATCACTAGGCATATGGCCAGACTGTGATTAGACTGCATGACTGGCCTTCAAATTATATTACAATGTAATTAAAGAGCTTTTAATATTGTGTTTATAGATCATTTATTAATAAGAGATTACAGTAGTGTTTAAGCAGAATCCCTAAAGCCACAATGATATGAGTTAATATAACATTCCTTTGCATGCTAGGCAAATGAAAAGGCTTAATAGTTAATCTTAAAAGAATTAACCCTTGTGTAGTAATCTAGTTGTACTCTGTCATGTTTAAATGTATTGTATACATTTTTTATCTGGCTTATTACATTTATTTATTCATTTTTATCAAACATGTTTTCATAGTTAAACTCACAGTGAGTCCAGACTCCCAATCCCAAGAGCAACCATGATGAGGCAAAGCATCCTGCACATATTTATTTATTTATTTATTTATTGGCGGAAACCCGGGAACTCAGAGAAAACCCAGATATACATAAGTAGAACATGTGAATCTCTACACCAACAGTAACCAGGCTCAAATTTGAAATGTGAAATGGCAAAGCATCATATTGCCATGTTTACTGCATTGTAATGTCCGTATTAATGCCAGTGATTTTAGCTAAGAGAGTTGTTTAGCTAAGCTGAAGCAAATTTTGAGTGTTCTTTCAGTAAACTGCCTCAGGTGACTAATTACACAAGGTTCTGCACTGAGAATCACGTCAAACTGTACACAACATTTCTCACGCAGCCAAGAATTCACACTCAAGAGTGCCAGAAAACAAAAACGTCTTTCACATAAATCAAAAATGCAAATGAGAAAAGCAAACAAAGCATATATTATTGTGCCTTACTTTCCAGGAAAATTGTTAATCATCATCTGTGCTCACAATAGTAAATAAGATTAAAAATGAAATCTAACAGACTGACATTTGCAATGCGCTGGTTATGAGTTCAAGGGTCTGGAGTCTCCACAGTCCAGTGTGATTCACACAAGCTCTGAGAAGACTACAGTTGCTAAAGAGTAATGGAGACCACCTGTCCAGGAGATCCAAGAGGAATCTTAATTACAGTGGCCCAGAGCCAGAAGCTGATATGAGGCTGAAAACATCCACGGCAGCAGTGTTGTCCATGCCGAGGTGAAAGACCTCGGTCCATTCACAACACCAGGAAGAAATAAACAAATGATGGTGTTTCTCCTGAGACCGGAAATAAATGAATTGACTGTGAGACATAGGTTAGAGGCTATATGTGGCCTGGAAGCATTTACTCTTGTATACTTGATTTGCAATTCATATGACACTAAGTAGGAACATGTCCATGGACGGGGAATTAACTGTGGTTAAATCCTGCAATAAAAGTGCATGTCTTGGACGTCATTTCTCAGAGGAAGGATAAAGCGGTATTGATATCATGTTGCTGCTTCCATGACCACGTTAAACACACTGCATAATACAGGAGGATATTCTTCATTAAATAATACTGATTTTAGATGAGATGGAATAAATATTTAACTCAATAAAGCCCATACTCCTTCACCAAGTAGGTTCCTCTTTATCTGAGGAGAGTTTTGGGGGGTTTAGAATAAAACACACTGCCCATGAGCACACTGTTTTAACAAGCCAAGAGTCAAGGCAGTTGACTGTCATTTCAACCCTATATAGTAAATAAAGTAGATAAGATAAAGTACCATATAGTAGATAAAGTACACAGTGAAATGATCTACGTTTCTCAAGACCCTGGTGCTACATAAAACAACATAACAACATATAGCTACAGAAGCTAAGGACAGAACGTTTGTCCTAGCTACATGAAGTGCAATGTGTGCAACCTGGGGCAAACAGTGCAGGACAGAAGACAACAAAAAAACAACACAAAACAGTACAGGACACATAGCGCTGAAAAATGTGAAAGCCAGAGGAACTGTACACCAGTGGTTTCTTTTTAATGTATACACTTACATATATAAACACATACATATAGCAGAAGTTGGTGACAGTTTGAAATGTTTTAATGTTCTAGGCTACTGGTATAGTACAACCAGATCTGTATGGTTTGGTGGATGGGAACTCTTTGGCATGCTTGGACGTTATGATGCTGACAATCAAATAACTGTGTGCAGAAACTGCTGCAGTAATACTAGAGATATGTCCACCCAGTAGTACAACTCACTTCACCTTCCATGATTTACCTTAAAACTGCCCTCAAATTACTCATATTCATACCAAGCTTTATAAACAGCAAGTAGAAATCAGTGAAAGTGCCTAACTCAGATCTTGTATTTCTCTAATGACTTCTGTTGGTCCTGTTAGTTTGTCCTGGAGCTAATTGCTCTTAGGATTAATCTTCCTAATGCGTGAATAATCTTACCTGAGCACCCGAGAAAGACACTCTCGAGGAGAGGCTGGCTTTTCTTTTGATTCTGCTTCCTCTCAGTGTTTCTTCCACATGGAGCTAAGGCAGTTGTCTTTGTCACTTTTACTCATGTTTTGCTTCTTAGGGATAATTATATATGATTTCTGTAATCATGACAATGTCTGCTGTTCAAAGTCTTCGATAAATACAAATATAAATTGAACTGACTCGAGTTTTATTGGACTTATTTTAAACAAGCTATTTCATGGTCTAGACAGATAGTTCTGAGAAATAAGGATTAGAAAAAGGTGATAATACAGACTGCCAAAATCCTAGTCTGTCTACCACATTTGTGGAGTAAAATATAAGGGAACATAACAAATCAGAAAGTGAGGATGCAGTTCCAACTGCTGACAGATGAAAGGAAACTGCAACTGCTGCAAACTGATCATGCCAGGCAGTCTCCTCGTAACCAAATACACATTTTCTGCAGTTTCTTATCTCACAGCCATATATCCCTGATGGCCAAACACCTAGACAGTCAAATCCCCTGCATTAAATCACCACTTAGCTAAAGTGATCAGCAGTAATCTGATGGATTTGGGGTAATTCAGCACCTGCTGTTATACTAATAGAGGTGTCTTATCTATTTTAGCAAAAATTCTGACTTAAAATGCTGCCTCTTTTACCAAGAAATAAAATGAAATGAAATTGGCTGACAGAATCCGTGTGCACTGCAGGCAGATGCTTGTTTAACTGGCTGTGAATCAGAGCATCTGAGAGTTGGCTCAGGACATCTAAGCACTAACAAACTGTGCCATGTCTTTGTCCATGTGTCAGGGTTCATCCATTATTCTACCATTACTTTTAAACCCTTAGGCATGATTAGAAATGCTAAAGACATCGATCACATTCTTGATCATTCTTTGATGTAACACAAAGTTAATTATCCTAACTAACTGGTTTTGTGCAGTCTTTAGTTACTTTCCCAGATCAGAGAATGTCTTCAGTATAATTTATGTGTTTTTACAACGTGGTTCAGGGTAAATCGTTCGGCTCCTGGGTATTTTAGGACCTCCAGCATTTCTTACTTAGTTAATAATTAAAACTTCTTTATAAGGGGAGATCATTAACATTCTTACCAGCACTTATTAGCACTTATCTAGAAACAAGATGTAATATTATTATATTAATCTAGCTCTGTTTGTAATTGTATAGGTTTTGAAAAGCCATGAAGTATAAATAAAGGAAGTTGGTTTTATTCTAAATAATAATACATATTACTTGGATACAATATAATGGTTACATATAATATAGATAATATCTAGATAATATAATAATATATAACCAGGAATTAGTCCCTTCAGTAATCTCCTAAGCATCAATAATATTAAGACTATAAATTGTCCAAAACTATTTTATTTACCTAAAAATGTCGACACAGTGATTACACATCTATTATTTCTTGCTCATAAAAGTATACTACTTTAAGTAACTGAATTTACTTTAATAAACTAATTAATCTTAAATTATTTTAAATATAAAATTTTTGTACATCATGCAATAGAGCAAATATTGCTGTAGGTCTGTAATCAGTATGTGGAGTCTGAATTACATTCAATAGGATAGAATTTCAGTCATTTATAACTTAATTTCTACCTGCTTATGCTTTTCTAGTCCTCCATATAGTTGGTTAATTGATGAGTGACGGATGTTTGACACATGGGCCAAAAGTTTAACAAAAATACTACAGACATTACTCACCTGTCCCCACATATCCTGTGTGGTATCTGTTGTAGCAGGTGTAGCAGTTCCTATGGAAGTAGCGGTACTGTGTACTCCCAGAATTCAAGCTGAGAGCTGCCTGAGCCCAAAGAGTCACAAAAAATATGCAAAACCAATGTGACATAATGACTTCACCACTGACACTGAACTCAGATACAAACAAACGTTGTAAAAGTTGTAAAAGAAAGCATGAGCACAGACTGAGTGAACATTATGCAACAGATGAAAACAACACAACTGCTGCTACTCAAGTTGAACCCCGGCTGTCCTGTCCTGAGTATCGTCTAACACTTCTCTCTCTCTTCTTCTCTGCCTTTCACTCTGTCAGCTTGTCTCCTCTGTCACTGCCAAAGTCTTCTCATGCTCTCAGACTCTCTCTGGTTCTTCTCTCTAAGCTCTGAGAGATATTCATGCCTGGGTTGTTGTGGCTCTCTGGCTCCTCCTCCACTCTTACGCCTATATCACTTCTGTCCAGCCTCAGTGTCCCTTTCTCCCCATCAGGAATTAGAGAATTCCCCAAATCAAGTCTTCCTGTTTGCTGAATTCACTTCAGTTGTAATGAGACCTCTTCACAGAGCTCTACATTCCTACATTTCTAATACCCAGTCTTAAACTGATTAGGAAAATTGGAATGTTTTCTTGGGAAAAAGAAAAGAACATAACAAAACACAATGGTCACATGGAAAATTTAAAGAATATGTTTCAAAGCAACAACTACATCAACCCTGGCTAAAGCTGAGCGCAAAGGTTAGTATCTCCTTTGGTTTATGGGTGGGGAAAAAATCACAGCTATTGTGCATCTTTTAAGATTTAATGAATGAAACCTATTTTAAGAATGAATGAACCCTGCAGTAAGTCAACAATACAACCAGAAGTGGACAATAGTTTGGAAAGAAAAAGAAAAGAAAGTTTCATCATAGTCCTACTGAACTCCAGACCTCATATATCAGACAGACAGGTGAAGTAAATAATGTTGATTTTCTCATTACACTGGCACCTGTCAGGGGCGGGATATATTACACGGCAAGTGAACAGTCAGTTCTCAAAACCGATGTGTTGGAAGCAGAAAAATACGGCATATGTACAGCTGTGTCATGTGTACATTTGACCTGATCTTCATTTTGATCACAGCGTACAGAAGATGTTCATCAGCTGGACATCAGTACCCCAGTAAAGTATAAATGTGGAGCAACACATTAGATAGCAAAGCAGAAAGAAGTGTGGAAAAATGTGTCAGGTATCACAGGATCTCCCACATCCAGAATAAATCTGATGAGAAGAACCACTGCAGGGAATGACATCAAGGATTCATATATTTAACAGGAAGGTATAGCTTTGAATTCTCTCATAAGCTCTTCTGTCAGAAGCTCATTAATTCTTTGTTATTAATAAATATATATCATTTTAGCTTAACTATGTATATATCATAACTCTATATCTCATGTGAAAAGCTGAGTTGAATTAAAATAAGCCAGAAATAACAGGAAATGTGACGGTTTGTTGGCCTGGTGGTATATGTATAATATATAATATACACCAATCAGACATAACATTATGACCACCTGCCTAATATTCAGTAGTGTTGGTCCCCCTTTTGCTGCCAAAACAGCCCTGACCCGTTGAGGCATGGACTCCACTAGATCCCTGAAGGTGTGCTGTGGGATCTGGCACCAAGATGTCAGCAGCAGATCCTTTAAGTCCTGTAAGTTGTGAGGTGGGGTCTCCATGGATCGGAATTGTTTGTCCAGCACATCACACAGATGCTGGATTGGATTGAGATCTGGGGAATTTGGAGGCCAGGTCAACACCTCAAACTGGTTGTTGTGGTCATCAAACCATTCCTGAACCATTTCTGCTTTGTGGCATGGTGCATTATCCTGCTGAAAGAGGCCACAGCCATCAGGGAATACCGTTTCCATGAAAGGGTGTAGATGGTCTGTAACAATGCTTAGGTAGGTGGTACGTGTCACAGTAACATCCACATGGATGCAGGACCCAAGGTTTCCCGGCAGAACATTGACCAAAGCAGGACACTGCCTCCGCCGGCTCACCTTCTTCCCATAATGCATCCTGGTGCCATGTGTTCCCCAGGTAAGAGACACACACGCCCCCGGCCATCCACGTGATGTAAAAGAAAACGTGATTCATCAGACCAGGCCACCTTCTTCCATTGCTCCATGGTCCAGTTCTGATGCGCATGTGCCCATTGTTGGTGCTTTTGATGGTGCACAGGGGTCAGCATGGGCACCCTGACTGGTCTGCGGCTATGCGGCCCCATACACAACAAACTGTCCTGCACTATGTATTCTGACCCCTTTCTATCTGAACCAGCATTAACTTATTCAGCAATTCAGCAAATACCACTGTTCCTCCTTGGACCACTTTTGATAGATAGTGACCACTGCAGACCGGGAACACCCCACAAGAGCTGCAGTTTTGGAGATGCTCTGATCCAGTGGTCTAGCCATCACAATTTGGCCCTTTTGGTCAAACTCACTCAAATTTTTTTCCTGCTTCTAACATCAACTAACACATCCTTCTTTGTAAATCCCATCCTTGGAGAGTTGGGGTCAGAGCGCAGGGTCAGCCATGATGCAGCACCCCTGGAGCTGGGGGTGGGGTGGGGGACAAAGGCCTTGAAGGCCACACCCACGCTGGGCTGTGCTGGCAGGGTGTAAGGATAGACAGGTAGTATTTATCAGTACAGCTAGAGGCTGGTGAAAGTCTCTCTATTCATGTGACTCTGGATGAGGAGAGGATTATTATGTCTTATATTCTTTTTGCAGGTGCATTACAATTACTGAATTCCAGCTGCAAACTGAACGAGGTGTGGGTCAAATCTAAATCCCAAACCATTTTAAAGCAGTGATATGACATAATTGAGGTTCTGCACTATCTCAAACAGTATAAAGTGGTCAGTTCTCATGCTCTTAGAGTTTATCACATTAGTTACTAAGCATGTAGTTGTGAAAAACACTTTACACAATGCCAAATAAATGGAATTAATTATTCTGAGAAATTGTTTGGGTCAGTGTTTTAGTAAATGCACTGCACAAAGCATCTAAACGGAATAAACTGTCATCTAGATGCTCAAAAACCTTTGAAGGACAGTGTACATTGATGACTGATCGTGAAATCCTGAAAATCAAATGTGTGGAATGGTCTTAGCTTTTAGAAATGGTCTTTCATTAGGAGAATTTATCAACTGAAATCAAATGAAACAATTGTGTCATTTTTAGTTACTGTATTCTCTTGAATGTGCAGCTCTTTCTAAAACAGAAATGCATTGT
This sequence comes from Hemibagrus wyckioides, assembly GCF_019097595.1. Lineage (NCBI taxonomy): Eukaryota > Metazoa > Chordata > Actinopteri > Siluriformes > Bagridae > Hemibagrus > Hemibagrus wyckioides. The sequence goes on from NC_080724.1 coordinate 535,679, forward strand.
GACAACACTGATCCTTCTCCACTCATGAGCCATCACCAGGACCAGGAATGCAGCTCCTTCTTCAAACATTCATTTGAAGGACAGGGTACTTGCTCCAGGTGCAAGATAGGAAGGAAGGAAGAAAGAAAGAAAGGAAGAAAGAAAGAAAGAAACCCTGATGAATAAGGGTTCATAGGAGCTATAATATTATTGTCAGATATTCCACTTTAATAATTAGTCAGTCATAAAGAAAAGAAATGTTTATATTCTTTATGTCAGGAAGGTTTGAGCCAACAGTGATTCTCATAGCTGGTGGAGTGAACGCAAATGTTCACACACATACACACACACACACACACACACACACACACACAGAGAGAGAGAGAGAGAGAGAGTGAGAGAGAGATCCTGAACCTTGAGCTGGAACAGAGTGTAAGCCACAAGCTGATGATGGCTCTGTAAAAAATTAAAAATTAAGATGAACCCAGAGCTCTGCTTACTAGAAGAGAAGATGTGAAGCCATTGAGAAGCAGTGTCATTAAATATACTGATGTACTGTTAAACATGCAAGCTCCAATTGCAAAAGATTTTATATTTGAATCACATTAAAGTTAATGTGAAAGTAGTTAGTAGGATGTTTAACCTGTAAAGAGTTTTACTCAGTGATATTTCAGATCACTTCAGAGTAATATAAATTCATTAGACAGACAGAAAACTATATGATATAATACACCGGGATGTCCAGTAGTGTTCTACAATATTCAAACGCTTCATAAAGCATGAAAGTGTGTAGTGACAGGTCGTCCTTAACACATACATTGCCTCCAGGTTATCTAATTGCTGATATATTCTCCAGGCAATTATTTTGTTTTAATTAAAATATAACAGAATTCCTGTTAAATTCTGTTGAACAGCTACAACCACATCGTCACGTTCTCCGATGACACGACCGTGATGGGTCTCATCAGCAAGAACGACGAGTCAGCTTACAGAGAGGAGGTGCAACATCTAACAGCCTGGTGCAGAGACAACAACCTCTCCCTGAACGTCGACAAGACTAAAGAGATGGTTGTTGACTTCAGGAGAGCACAGAGTGACCATTCTCCACTGTCCATCGATGGGTCCTCGGTGGAGATCGTCAAGAGAACCAAATTCCGTGGTGTTCATCAGGCGGAGAACTTCACCTGGTCACTCAACACCAGCTCCATCACCAGGAAAGCCCAGCAGCACCTCTACTTCCTGAGGAGGCTGAGGAAAGCTCATCTCACACACACTCTTACACACCCCACACACCCCTCACACACACTCTTACACACCTCACACACCCCTCACACACACTCTTACACACCCCTCACACACACTCTTACACACCCCACACACCCCTCACACACACTCTTACACACCCCACACACCCCTCACACACACTCTTACACACCTCACACACCCCTCACACACACTCTTACACACCCCTCACACACACTCTTACACACCCCTCACACACACTCTTACACACCCCGCACACCCCTCACACACACTCTTACACACCCCACACACCCCTCACACACACTCTTACACACCCCACACACCCCTCACACACACTCTTACACACACCCCACACACACTCTTACACACCCCACACACCCCTCACACACACTCTTACACACCCCTCACACACACTCTTACACACCCCACACACCCCTCACACACACTCTTACACACCCCACACACCTCTCACACACACTCTTACACACCCCACACACACTCTTACACACCCCACACACCCCTCACACACACTCTTACACACCCCACACACCTCTCACACACACTCTTACACACCCCTCACACACACTCTTACACACCCCACACACCCCTCACACACACTCTTACACACCCCACACACCTCTCACACACACTCTTACACACCCTACACACCCCACACACCCCTCACACACACTCTTACACACCCCTCACACACCCCTCACACACACTCTTACACACCCCACACACCCCTCACACACACTCTTACACACCCCTCACACACACTCTTACACACCCCACACACCTCTCACACACACTCTTACACACCCCTCACACACACTCTTACACACCCCACACACCCCTCACACACACTCTTACACACCCCACACACCTCTCACACACACTCTTACACACCCCACACACCCCTCACACACACTCTTACACACCCCTCACACCCCTCACACACACTCTTACACACCCCACACACACACTCTTACACACCCCACACACCCCTCACACACACTCTTACACACCCCTCACACACCCCTCACACACACTCTTACACACCCCACACACCCCTCACACACACTCTTACACATCCCACACACCCCTCCCACACACTCTTACACACCCCACACACCCCTCACACACACTCTTACACACCCCACACACCCCTCACACACACTCTTACACACCCCACACACCCCTCACACACACTCTTACACACCCCACACACCCCTCACACACACTCTTACACACCCCACACACCCCTCACACACACTCTTACACATCCCACACACCCCTCACACACACTCTTACACACCCCACACACCCCTCACACACACTCTTACACACCCCTCACACACACTCTTACACACCCCACACACCCCTCACACACACTCTTACACACCCCACACACCCCTCACACACACTCTTACACACCTCACACACCCCTCACACACACTCTTACACACCCCTCACACACACTCTTACACACCCCTCACACACACTCTTACACACCCCTCACACACACTCTTACACACCCCACACACCCCTCACACACACTCTTACACACCCCACACACCCCTCACACACACTCTTACACACCCCACACACCCCTCACACACACTCTTACACACACCCCACACACACTCTTACACACCCCACACACCCCTCACACACACTCTTACACACCCCTCACACACCCTCTTACACACCCCACACACCCCTCACACACACTCTTACACACCCCACACACACACTCTTACACACCCCACACACACTCTTACACACCCCACACACCCCTCACACACACTCTTACACACCCCACACACCTCTCACACACACTCTTACACACCCCTCACACACACTCTTACACACCCCACACACCTCTCACACACACTCTTACACACCCCACACACCCCTCACACACACTCTTACACACCCCTCACACACCCCTCACACACACTCTTACACACCCCACACACCCCTCACACACACTCTTACACACCCCACACACCCCTCACACACACTCTTACACACCCCACACACCTCTCACACACACTCTTACACACCCCACACACACACTCTTACACACCCCTCACACACACTCTTACACACCCCTCACACACACTCTTACACACCCCTCACACACCCCTCACACACACTCTTACACACCCCACACACCCCTCACACACACTCTTACACACCCCACACACCCCTCACACACACTCTTACACACCCCACACACCCCTCACACACACTCTTACACACCCCACACACCCCTCACACACACTCTTACACACCCCACACACCCCTCACACACACTCTTACACACCCCTCACACACCCCTCACACACACTCTTACACACCCCACACACCCCTCACACACACTCTTACACACCCCACACACCCCTCACACACACTCTTACACACCCCACACACCCCTCACACACACTCTTACACACCCCACACACCCCACACACACACTCTTACACACCCCTCACACACACTCTTACACACCCCGCACACCCCTCACACACACTCTTACACATCCCACACACCCCTCACACACACTCTTACACACCCCACACACCCCTCACACACACTCTTACACACCCCTCACACACACTCTTACACACCCCTCACACACATTCTTACACACCCCACACACACACTCTTACATACCCCTCACACACACTCTTACACACCCCACACACCCCTCACACACACTCTTACACACCCCACACACCCCTCACACACACTCTTACACACCCCACACACCCCTCACACACACTCTTACACATCCCACACACCCCTCACACACACTCTTACATTGTGGCTGACCCCACACACCCCTCACACACACGCTTACACACCCCACTCACCCCGCACACCCACTCTTACCCCCCCCTCACCCCCCACCCCCACACTCTTACACACCCCACACACCCCCCACACACACTCTTACACACCCCACACACCCCTCACACACACTCTTACACACCCCACACACCCCTCACACACACTCTTACACACCCCGCACACCCCTCACACACACTCCTACACACCCCACACACCCCTCACACACACTCTTACACACCCCTCACACACACTCTTACACACCCCACACACCCCTCACACACACTCTTACACACCCCACACACCCCTCACACACACTCTTACACACCCCACACACCCCTCACACACACTCTTCACCCTCATGCCATCTGGAAAGAGGTACCGGAGCATTCGGACCTCACAACCAGACTGTGTAACAGTTTCTTTCCTCAAGCCATCAGGCTCCTCAACACCCAGGACTGAACTGTTCTACACTCTCACACACACACATACACATACACACACACACACTCTCACTCAGGACTGAACTGTATATTAACTCTCTGTCTCTCTCACACAGATACACACACTCTCTCTTGACTGTGTGGACACACACACGCACACACACACACACACACACATAATTTATACTGTTCATTACTTACTGCACTACCTCTACCTGTCATCCTCTGCTATAGTTATATTTATGTTTATTCTATTTGCACTACCTCAACTGCTGCTGTGTATTTTTGCACAATATTTTTGCACAATACTTTTTTTATTTTTTACATCATTTCACTTTATCTTATTTTATTTCACTTACATTCCAGTACACATGTTCTTTTCTTTCTTTTCGGCCAGTGAACACAGAACACAGTGTCCTGTGTTCTTTTGTGTTGTCTTTCTTGTATTTATTGTCTTTTTGCACTGTCTTGTCTATGCTCTGTTTGCACCTAGCTGCACATGTACTGTATGATGCATGTACTGCATCAGCTATATGTGGGGGAAATGACAATAAAAGCTTCTTGAATCTTGAATCTTGAATCTTGAATCATCTGAAACATTGAGATCTTTTCAGCCTCTCCTCCAAGCACATACTTTCTGTCTTGCAAAAATCCATGTCATTTTATGAATTTTATCTTAGTGGAAAAACAAACGTTGCCACCAAGCTATGCTTGAACATGCAATGTCCTGCCAAGTGACCTGGCATAGTAATGTGGAGGTTCATTGTGGATGACCAGGGCTGTTTTTCATACACTTTGCCTCAGTAGGTTAGTGTTTTCTCCAGGATTCTCCACTGACATCCTCTGAGAAGCTTTAGTCAGTGATCAGGTTAAATCCAGATTTAAAGTTGCAGACCTCACAGAGTTTACGTGCTGGAGGAAGCCCAGGATCCTATCGGGCTTTTCCATGGATGTGTAAATCTCAGGGTGATCACAGAGGAAGAAATGTTCCTCACATTTGTTAGTCTATGCTCCAGCCAGCTTAAGAAGACTATCCTCACAAATACAATAAAATCCATTACTGGCAGTGGGATTTGGGGATCTTCTTTAGGATCTGCATTTATGAAGTGCTTCCAAAACCATCTCCTTTAGTTATCAAGGGAACAGATGCTTCAAAGGCAATCAGTTGGAGGATGAGTGAGTAGATGTCATGGGTGTCCTCAGGGGTACTTTTGGAACAGAGTTGGAAAAGTTATGTTTTGTAGAGTTTATTCTGCAACAGTTAGAGCCATGATGAAAGAGATATTTTTTTTAAAAAAGTGAAGCACCTAAATTTGATCAATGTGGGAAGGGAAGCATCTCATTTTTTTAGAATGCAGATTGCAGGCATTAATGTGCAGCATGCATCATCATTTACATCACTGATGGGGGATCTGGTAGCTTAGGGTTAAGGTGTTGGCCTACTGATCAGAAGGTTGTGAGTTGCCACTGCTGGACCCCTGAGCAAGGCCCTTAACCTTCAATTGCTCAGTTGTATAAAATGAGATAAAATGTTGCTCTGGATAAGGGCTTCTGCCAAATGCTGTAAATGTAAATGATGTCTAATCAAAGCTGATTTAAACCTTAGAGTCTATTTATGGTTTCTAATTATTGTATTTACTGAGGACAAAAACTCTGTATTATTGTCAGCTGTGATTTGTTGTTAATCTGTCCAAGGTAGATATGATTGAACTTGTTCTCCACTGCAGCAGATCAGATCAAAACACACCCATGAGCAGATTCCTAAGAATGTACTCAATACGGTTTATAAGCTTTTGTAAAAAACCTGTCACATTAGCCTGTGGCACGATTTAATGAAGCGGTAATTTACAACCTGAGAGGTTCTTGCGTGTTTTAGTAAAGTAGTGCCAAACCATAAGTGCCAAGATAATGTCTCACTGCATTCACCTTCTATGAGATCAGTTTGAGTTATTAGATGTGTTAATACCCCTGAGTGTTTCCCCAACCTACAGCTTTCTGATGACCTTAAGATCAGAGAAGCTTTGATGTCCAGTAGGTTCTGGGAGCATCAGCAGGAAAACTCCCAGCTAATGAGAGAGCACAGGTCTGGTTCAGATTCATGGCATTACAGTCAGCTGACCACACCCAGGCTCTCAGAGCAGGTCTTATGATGGTTGATGGAGGATCTCTTTAAAGTCCTAAATGGTCATGATGGGCTAAACTTAGAAGCTTGTGCTGTATTTTTCAAAAACAGCCAATTAATTTTTGTAACCAATTACAGTATTGCATGGTTCCAAAGTAAAGATGAGATGAAGGACATTTTATCTGGAAATGTTGTGTCCTACCTTGGCAGGGATGTCCATTTTCTCTCAGCACACAGCCACTAAGGAAATTGCAGTCAAAGCTGCCAGTAGTGTTGCTGCAGCACCTCACACAGCCTCAGTCTCACATTCAGCTGAACTGAATTGAGTGACTGAGAGAAGGGGAGAGAGAGAGAGAGAGAGAGAGAGAGAGAGAGAGAAAGAGTTCAAGTACATCTTGAACATGTCCATGAGCCATGTCTGGAAAAACTGTAACTTCTGTTAAAGAATGCAAAATGGAAAGTTGAAATTAGTCCAGTGGCAAAGACTTCAGGATGCTGTCTGTCTGTTTGATTTCAGAGCATAAGTGCTGAATCTGCATAAGTACTAAAAATGATCAGAACTACCCCTTCACAGTACTGTTCCTTAATTCATATTCAGTTAAAACATATTTACTTAGCAGAATGCAATCAAGTGATACCACAGTAGTTCTTCAGTCATTTCTAATAATAATAATGAACTACTGTTTTGACTAAAATATTATAAATTATAATAATTATTTTTGGTTTCATGTCATTGTCTGTACCGCTTATCTGATTTATCCTCAGGTCACAGGAAGCCTGTGCCTATCTCAGGCATCAAGGCAGGATACACCCTGGACAGAGTGCCAACCCATCACAGGGCAATTTAGAGACTCCAATCAGCCTGCATGTCTTTGGACTGTGGGAGGAAACCCACCAAGCACAGGGAGAACATACAAACTCCACAAACACAGTGAGCAGGAGCGAGACTTGAACCCAGGACACTGGAGGCGTGAGGCAAACATGCTAACCACTAAGCCACTGTGCCACCATTATAAGTTATAATAATAATTATTATATTATCATTAATTATTATTAATTAATTATTATTCACTGGGTTTTATCCTTAGTGGGTTTATTTCATGCTTCCAAACCAAACTGCTTCCGCCCTACCCAGTTCAAGATAACCACCAAAGGCCTTTACAGTTAGCTTTACTTCTGCAGAATAAACTACTGTTATACTGTACTGTTATTCTCTACTGTTATACTGCTATACACAGGAACACCCCACAAGAGCTGCAGTTTTGGAGATGCTCTGATCCAGTGGTCTAGCCATCACAATTTGGCCCTTTGTCAAACTCAAAGCTCAAATCCTTACACTTGTCCATTTTTCCTGCTTCTAACTTTGAGGACAAAATGTTGACTTGCTGCCTAATATACCCCACCCACTAACAGGTGCCATGATGAGGAGATACTCACTACATTATTCACGACACCTCTCATTGCCTGATCAGTGTATAGATACACTATATTGCCAAAAGTATTCGCTCACCCATCCAAATAATCAGAATCAGGTGTTCCAATCACTTCCATGGCCACAGGTGTATAAAATCAAGCACCTAGGCATGCAGACTGTTTTTACAAACATTTGTGAAAGAATGGGTCGCTCTCAGGAGCTCAGTGAATTCCAGCGTGGAACTGTGATAGGATGCCACCTGTGCAACAAATCCAGTCGTGAAATTTCCTCACTCCTAAATATTCCACAGTCAACTGTCAGCTGTATTATAAGAACGTGGAAGTGTTTGGGAACGACAGCAACTCAGTCTCGAAGTGGTAGGCCACGTAAACTGACGGAGCGGGGTCAGCGGATGCTGAGGCGCATAGTGCGAAGAGGTCGCCAACTTTCTGCAGAGTCAATCGCTACAGACCTCCAAACTTCATGTGGCCTTCAGATGAGCTCAAGAACAGTGCGCAGAGAGCTTCATGGAATGGGTTTCCATGGCCGAGCAGCTGCATCCAAGCCATACATCACCAAGTGCAATGCAAAGCGTCGGATGCAGTGGTGTAAAGCACGCCGCCACTGGACTCTAGAGCAGTGGAGACGCGTTCTCTGGAGTGACGAATCGCGCTTCTCCATCTGGCAATCTGATGGACGAGTCTGGGTTTGGCGGTTGCCAGGAGAACGGTACTTGTCTGACTGCATTGTGCCAAGTGTAAAGTTTGGTGGAGGGGGGATTATGGTGTGGGGTTGTTTTTCAGGAGCTGGGCTTGGCCCCTTAGTTCCAGTGAAAGGAACTCTGAATGCTTCAGCATACCAAGACATTTTGGACAATTCCATGCTCCCAACTTTGTGGGAACAGTTTGGAGCTGGCCCCTTCCTCTTCCAACATGACTGTGCACCAGTGACCAAAGCAAGGTCCATAAAGACATGGTGTTGGAGGAACTTGACTGGCCTGCACAGAGTCCTGACCTCAACCCCATAGAACACCTTTGGGATGAATTAGAGCGGAGACTGAGAGCCAGGCCTTCTCGTCCAACATCAGTGCCTGACCTCACAAATGCACTTCTGGAAGAATGGTCAAAAATTCCCATAAACACACTCCTAAACCTTGTGGACAGCCTTCCCAGAAGAGTTGAAGCTGTTATAGCTGCAAAGGGTGGACCGACGTCATATTGAACCCTATGGATTAGGAATGGGATGTCACTTAAGTTCATATGCGAGTCAAGGCAGGTGAAAAAAAGAACATAGAAAACAATGACTTCTTTGCACTGAGCGATTTACTGACACAAGCCTGTTAACATTTTCAGATCACTTCTTCTAAACATGCAAAGTGTACATTTATTACTGAAAACACTTTAAATATAAAGCATAAAGAACATGTTTTTCAAATAACTTGTTCATGACTATTAAACACATGAAGAAAAGAACATAGAAAAACACAGGTTCACATTCCATCTCCGCTGAAAACAATCTAGTGTTGTCTGCCTTTGGCGAGGGGCAGGAGAGGGGCAGGAGAGGGGCAGGAGAGCTCTCTGTATCAGCTGTATGATTCACCATCAAGTGATATTTTAAACTCGAGGTGCTGCGGTGTGAAATTCATTCACATTGACAATAAATGCAGACTTTTGTCTCGTCGACAGAAACATCAGACATCATTTTATATATAAAGAAGGCGTTTTTCTTTCTCAATTTCGGTTTGTTGCTGCATCTCCCATTTCCCAAACTACGGGCAAGGCCAAGGGTCAAACAGAAAATGCGTGCTGCGTATCATCCCCAACACTCTTCTCTATACATCCCCAACACTCTTCTCTATACATCCCCAACACTCTTCTCTATACATCCCCAACACTCTTCTCTATACATCCCCAACACTCTTCTCTATACATCCCCAACACTCTTCTCTATACATCCCCAACACTCTTCTCTATACATCCCCAACACTCTTCTCTATACATCCCCAACACTCTACTACGTGTTAATTAAATTTGTGCCGTTAAAAAGAATTTGCATTAACGCATTATTAATGCATTAATAATTGCCTACAGCCAAGCGCTATGCATCAGCCACTGTTGTGGTGGTGTTACAGTCTGGGCAGGTGTGTCCACTCAATACAGAACTGCCCTACATCTTGTGAATGGTACAGTGACAAGCCAATACTACCTGAATAACATCATTAATCCAGTCATTGTGCCCCTGCATGAACAACACAGGCCTAATTTCATCTTCATGGACGACAATGCTCCAGCTCATCGAGGTCGCATCATTAGGGAACGGCTGCTGGAGGCTGGGGTACCTCAAATGGAGTGACCTGCACTTTCTCCTGACCTGAATCCCATAGAAAACCTCTGGGATCAGCCGAGTCGCCGTGTAGAGGCTCGTAACCCTGCACCCCAGAACCTCAATGACCTGAGGGCTGCCCTTCAAGAAGAGTGGAATGCCATGCCTCAGCAGACAATAAGTCGACTCGTGAACAGCATGAGACGTCGTGGTCAAGCTGTAATTGATGGTCAAGGGCACATGACAGATTATTGAGACATTGAGATTTTTTGTTGTGGTATACCCACCACTGTTGTTGGCTTTTGTTTCACTAAATTGTTTGAGATGAGGAAATCACCATTGCAGCTTCTACTTAAATGCCCTACTTTCATGATATAATATCACTGTAGTTTTTACATTTTTTACTTTTTACATTTTCCATAAATTTCACCCAAAAGCCAAATATCCTTAACTTTTTGTGAGTAGTGTATATATAACAACCCTATACATGAATAAAAGCTCTTACCATGTTAAAATCAGGGACTGGTGCACCCCATAGTACCAAATATCCCAGCAGCACAGTAAATATATAAATGTTTTTAATGAAGAATGCTAAATTTGTTTGCATCACACTTCAGCCCCCTGGTGCAGTTATGTGCATAAAAACATCCTTAGATTTTAAATAAAAACCTATGGAAAAAAAGTACTGACGTCTCAGAAGTTTCACTTCCCCTTTCTCACTAGGATATTTATGCACTAGGATTCTGATAGACCTCACGCACGCTGTAAACACAGCAAGCACACACATGGACACACACGCAAACGAGTGGTTGCTGTTACTTGAGCATCTTGCCACAGGCTGGAAAACAGGCCAAATTTCTGAACACATTTGCTTCACTCTCTTTAGTAGAATGAACAAAGTGCACTAAAATGTATCCCAGCACCTCAGATTAACAGTATACAGCAGTCTTCTATAACGTGGAACACAGTGAGCGCTAAATGAGATACAGTCATAGTAAAGGATTCACACAGAATCTCAGCAGGTTTTACTACTGCTTCAGAACAGAATGTATCAGTGCACCAGCCAAAAGACCAAAATACATTCCAGTAGGGGAATTTGTCCTGTTTTTCTTCTGTGATGTGTGTGTGTGTGTGTGTGTGTTTCAACACATGTTTGTGTGTGTGTGTGAGTGTGTGTTTCAACACGTGTTTGTGTGTGTGTGTGTGTGTGTATGTGTGTTGGGGGGGGGTCAGGGGGAGGGTTTAACCTCAAAAGCAGTTCATATCTGAGAACAGTCTGTGATCTTACAACTTAAAAAGAAAGTGAATAGTGCAGAACTAAGGTCTTTTGGTCTTTTAACTCACAGTAAATCTCTTGCAGTCTCAGATAAACGCTACATAAAATACTATTCCAGTACAACATTTGTGCTGCATCACGCTGGAACAGGATCAGACACGGCTCAGATTGGAAGTGCCTGAATTCTGGGATTTACTTACTGAGATCCAGCACCTCTGCAGCTTTCTCTTCAGCACTCTTTTTTTTGCTTTTGATAAATTTCAATAAAAAGTTCCTTCTTAGGTATCCCCTTCCTCTCAAAAAATACACAGAGTTCATGAAAGGTTGGAATCAATATGGATATGGTTATGTTGATGGCCAGAACAAGGTGTTAAAAAAAAAAACAACCAAGGTGTCCCTGTGTGTTTTTAGATTCTCTATACATCTCCAACGCTCTTCCCTATACATCTCCAACGCTCTTCCCTATACATCTCCAACGCTCTTCCCTATACATCCCCAACACTCTTCCCTATACATCCCCAACACTCTTCCCTATACATCCCCAACACTCTTCCCTATACATCCCCAACACTCTTCCCTATACATCCCCAACACTCTTCCCTATACATCCCCAACACTCTTCCCTATACATCCCCAACACTCTTCCCTATACATCCCCAACACTCTTCCCTATACATCCCCAACACTCTTCCCTATACATCCCCAACACTCTTCCCTATACATCCCCAACACTCTTCTCTATACATCCCCAACACTCTTCTCTATACATCCCCAACACTCTTCCCTATACATCCCCAACACTCTTCTCTATACATCCCCAACACTGTTCTCTATTCATCCCGAACACTCTTCCCTATACATCCCCAACACTCTATACATCCCCAACGCTCTTCCCAATACATCCCCAACACTCTTCTCTATACATCCCCAACACTCTTCTCTATACATCCCCAACGCTCTTCTCTATACATTCCCAACACTCTTCTCTATACATCCCCAACACTCTTCCCTATTCATCCCCAACACTCTTCCCTATACATCCCCAACACTCTTCTCTATACATCCCCAACACTCTTCCCTATACATCCCCAACACTCTTCCCTATACATCCCCAACACTCTTCTCTATACATCCCCAACACTCTTCTCTATACATCCCCAACACTCTTCCCTATACATCCCCAATGCTCTTCCCTATACATCCCCAACACTCTTCCCTATACATCCCCAACACTCTTCCCTATTCATCCCCAACGCTCTTCCCTATACATCCCCAACACTCTTCCCTATACATCCCCAACACTCTTCCCTATACATCCCCAACACTCTTCCCTATACATCCCCAACACTCTTCCCTATACATCCCCAACACTCTTCTCTATACATCCCCAACACTCTTCTCTATTCATCCCCAACACTCTTCTCTATACATCCCCAACACTCTTCCCTATACATCCCCAACACTCTTCTCTATTCATCCCCAACACTCTTCCCTATACATCCCCAACACTCTTCCCTATACATCCCCAACACTCTTCTCTGTTCATCCCCAACACTCTTCCCTATACATCCCCAACACTCTTCTCTATACATCCCCAACACTCTTCCCTATACATCCCCAACACTCTTCCCTATACATCCCCAACACTCTTCTCTATGCATCCCCAACACTCTTCCCTATATATCCCCAACACTCTTCTCTATACATCCCCAACACTCTTCCCTATACATCCCCAACACTCTTCCCTATACATCCCCAACACTCTTCCCTATACATCCCCAACACTCTTCCCTATACATCCCCAACACTCTTCTCTATACATCCCCAACACTCTTCCCTATACATCCCCAACACTCTTCTCTATACATCCCCAACACTCTTCTCTATTCATCCCCAACACTCTTCTCTATACATCCCCAACACTCTTCCCTATACATCCCCAACACTCTTCCCTATACATCCCCAACACTCTTCTCTATGCATCCCCAACACTCTTCCCTATATATCCCCAACACTCTTCTCTATACATCCCCAACGCTCTTCCCTATACATCCCCAACACTCTTCCCTATACATCCCCAACACTCTTCCCTATACATCCCCAACACTCTTCCCTATACATCCCCAACACTCTTCCCTATACATCCCCAACACTCTTCTCTATACATCCCCAACACTCTTCTCTATTCATCCCCAACACTCTTCTCTATACATCCCCAACACTCTTCCCTATACATCCCCAACACTCTTCTCTATTCATCCCCAACACTCTTCCCTATACATCCCCAACACTCTTCCCTATACATCCCCAACACTCTTCTCTGTTCATCCCCAACACTCTTCCCTATACATCCCCAACACTCTTCTCTATACATCCCCAACACTCTTCCCTATACATCCCCAACACTCTTCCCTATACATCCCCAACACTCTTCTCTATGCATCCCCAACACTCTTCCCTATATATCCCCAACACTCTTCTCTATACATCCCCAACACTCTTCCCTATACATCCCCAACACTCTTCTCTGTTCATCCCCAACACTCTTCCCTATACATCCCCAACACTCTTCTCTATACATCCCCAACACTCTTCCCTATTCATCCCCAACACTCTTCCCTATACATCCCCAACACTCTTCCCTATACATCCCCAACACTCTATACATCCCCAACGCTCTTCCCAATACATCCCCAACACTCTTCTCTATACATCCCCAACACTCTTCCCAATTCATCCCCAACACTCTTCCCTATACATCCCCAACAGTCTTCCCTATACATCCCCAACACTCTTCTCTATACATCCCCAACGCTCTTCTCTATACATCCCCAACACTCTTCCCTATACATCCCCAACACTCTTCTCTACACATCCCCAATGCTCTTCCCTATACATCCCCAACACTCTTCCCTAACATCCCCAACACTCTTCCCTATACACCCCCAACACCCTTCTCTATACATCCCCATCACTCTTCTCTCTACATCCCCAACACTCTTCCCTATACATTCCCAACACTCTTCTCTATACATTCACAACACTCTTCTTTATACATCCCCAACACTCTTCCCTATTCATCCCCAACACTCTTCCCTATACATCCCCAACACTCTTCCCTAACATCTCCAACACTCTTCCCTATACATCCCCAACACTCTTCCCTATTCATCCCCAACACTCTTCCCTATACATCCCCAACACTCTTCCCTATTCATCCCCAACACTCTTCCCTATACATCCCCAACACTCTTCTCTATGCATCCCCAACACTCTTCCCTATATATCCCCAACACTCTTTTCTATACATCCCCAACACTCTTCCCTATACATCCCCAACACTCTTCTCTATACATCCCCAACACTCTTCTCTATACATCCCCAACACTCTTCCCTATTCATCCCCAACACTCTTCCCTATACATCCCCAACACTCTATACATCCCCAACGCTCTTCCCAATACCTCCCCAACACTCTTCTCTATACATCCCCAACACTCTTCCCAATTCATCCCCAACACTCTTCCCTATACATCCCCAACACTCTTCCCTATTCATCCCCAACACTCTTCCCTATACATCCCCAACACTCTTCCCTAACATCCCCAACACTCTTCCCTATACATCCCCAACACTCTTCCCTATTCATCCCCAACACTCTTCCCTATACATCCCCAACACTCTTCCCTATACATCCCCAACACTATTCCCTATTCATCCCCAACACTCTTCCCTAACATCCCCAACACTATTCCCTATTCATCCCCAACACTCTTCCCTAACATCCCCAACACTCTTCCCTATACATCCCCAACACTCTTCCCTATACATCCCCAACACTCTTCCCTATACATTCCCAACACTCTTCTCTATACATCCCCAACACTCTTCCCTATACATCCCCAACACTCTTCTCTATACATCCCCAACACTCTTCCCTATACATCCCCAACACTCTTCCCTATTCATCCCCAACACTCTTCCCTATACATCCCCAACACTCTTCCCTATACATCCCCAACACTCTTCTCTATACATCCCCAACACTCTTCCCTATACATCCCCAACACTCTTCTCTATACATCCCCAACGCTCTGCCCTATACATCCCCAACGCTCTTCTCTATACATCCCCAACACTCTTCTCTATACATCCCCAACACTCTTCCCTAACATCTCCAACACTCTTCCCTATACATCCCCAACACTCTTCCCTATACATCCCCAACACTCTTCCCTATTCATCCCCAACACTCTTCCCTATACATCCCCAACACTCTTCCCTATACATCCCCAACACTCTTCCCTATACATTCCCAACACTCTTCTCTATACATCCCCAACACTCTTCTCTATACATCCCCAACGCTCTGCCCTATACATCCCCAACGCTCTTCTCTATACATCCCCAACACTCTTCTCTATACATCCCCAACACTCTTCCCTATACATCCCCAACACTCTTCCCTATACATCCCCAACACTCTTCCCTATACATCCCCAACACTCTTCTCTATACATCCCCAACACTCTTCTCTATACATCCCCAACACTCTTCCCTATTCATCCCCAACACTCTTCCCTATACATCCCCAACACTCTTCCCTATACATCCCCAACACTCTTCCCTTTTCATCCCCAACACTCTTCCCTAACATCCCCAACACTCTTCCCTATACATCCCCAACACTCTTCCCTATTCATCCCCAACACTCTTCCCTATACATCCCCAACACTCTTCCCTATTCATCCCCAACACTCTTCCCTATACATCCCCAACACTCTTCCCTATACATCCCCAACACTATTCCCTATACATCCCCAACACTCTTCCCTATACATCCCCAACACTCTTCCCTATACATCCCCAACACTCTTCCCTATACATCCCCAACACTCTTCTCTATACATCCCCAACACTCTTCTCTATACATCCCCAATACTCTTCTCTATACATCCTCAACACTCTTCTCTCTACATCCTCAACACTCTTCTTTATACATCCTCATCAGTCTTCTCTATACATCCCCAACACTCTTCCCTATACATCCCCAACACTCTTCTCTATACATCCCCAACACTCTTCTCTATACATCCCCAACACTCTTCCCTAACATCCCCAACACTCTTCTCTATACATCCCCAACACTCTTCTCTATACATCCCCAACACTCTTCTTTATACATCCCCAACACTCTTCCCTATTCATCCCCAACACTCTTCCCTATACATCCCCAACACTCTTCCCTATACATCCCCAACACTCTTCCCTATTCATCCCCAACACTCTTCCCTATACATCCCCAACACTCTTCCCTATACATCCCCAACACTCTTCCCTATACATCCCCAACACTCTTCCCTATTCATCCCCAACACTCTTCCCTATACATCCCCAACACTCTTCCCTATACATCCCCAACACTCTTCTCTATACATCCCCAACACTCTTCCCTATACATCCCCAACACTCTTCCCTAACATCCCCAACACTCTTCCCTATTCATCCCCAACACTCTTCCCTATACATCCCCAACACTCTTCCCTATACATCCCCAACACTATTCCCTATACATCCCCAACACTCTTCCCTAACATCCCCAACACTCTTCCCTATACATCCCCAACACTCTTCCCTATTCATCCCCAACACTCTTCCCTATACATCCCCAACACTCTTCCCTATTCATCCCCAACACTCTTCCCTATACATCCCCAACACTCTTCCCTATACATCCCCAACACTATTCCCTATTCATCCCCAACACTCTTCCCTATACATCCCCAACACTATTCCCTATACATCCCCAACACTCTTCTCTATACATCCCCAACACTCTTCCCTATACATCCCCAACACTCTTCCCTATACATCCCCAACACTCTTCCCTATACATCCCCAACACTCTTCCCTATACATCCCCAACACTCTTCCCTATACATCCCCAACACTCTTCCCTATACATCCCCAACACTCTTCTCTATACATCCCCAACACTCTTCCCTATACATCCCCAACACTCTTCTCTATACATCCCCAACACTCTTCCCTATACATCCCCAACACTCTTGCCTATACATCCCAAAAACTCTTCTCTATACATCCCCAATACTCTTCTCTATACATCCCCAACACTCTTCTCTATACATCCCCAACACTCTTCCCTATACATCCCCAACGCTCTTCTCTATACATCCCCAACACTCTTCTCTATACATCCCCATCACTCTTCTTTATACATCCCCAACACTCTTCCCTATTCATCCCCAACACTCTTCCCTATACATCCCCAACACTCTTCCCTAACATCCCCAATGCTCTTCCCTATACATCCCCAACACTCTTCCCTAACATCCCCAACACTCTTCCCTATACACCCCCAACACCCTTCTCTATACATCCCCATCACTCTTCTCTATACATCCCCAACACTCTTCCCTATACATCCCCAACACTCTTCTCTATACATCCCCAACACTCTTCTTTATACATCCCCAACACTCTTCCCTATTCATCCCCAACACTCTTCCCTATACATCCCCAACACTCTTCCCTAACATCCCCAACACTCTTCCCTATACATCCCCAACACTCTTCCCTATTCATCCCCAACACTCTTCCCTATACATCCCCAACACTCTTCTCTATACATCCCCAACACTCTTCCCTATTCATCCCCAACACTCTTCTCTATACATCCCCAACACTCTTCTCTATACATCCCCATCACTCTTCCCTATACATCCCCAACACTCTTCTCTATACATCCCCAACACTCTTCTCTATACATCCCCATCACTCTTCCCTATACATCCCCAACACTCTTCTCTATACATCCCCAACACTCTTCCCTATTCATCCCCAACACTCTTCCCTATTCATCCCCAACACTCTTCGCTATACATCCCCATCACTCTTCTCTATACATCCCCATCACTCTTCCCTATACATCCCCATCACTCTTCAGTATACATCCCCAACACTCTTCCCTATACATCCCCAACGCTCTTCCCTATACATCCCCAACACTCTTGCCTATACATCCCCAACACTCTTCTCTATACATCCCCAACACTCTTCTCTATACATCCCCAACACTCTTCTCTATACATCCCCAACACTCTTCCCTATACATCCCCAACGCTCTTCTCTATACATCCCCAACACTCTTCTCTATACATCCCCAACACTCTTGCCTATACATCCCCAACGCTCTTCTCTATACATCCCCAACACTCTTGCCTATACATCCCCAACACTTTTCTCTATACATCCCCAACACTCTTCTCTATACATCCCCAACACTCTTCTCTATACATCCCCAACACTCTTCCCTATACATCCCCAACACTCTTCTCTATACATCCCCAACGCTCTTCTTTATACATCCCCAACACTCTTCCCTATTCATCCCCAACACTCTTCCATATACATCCCCAACACTCTTCCCTATACATCCCCAACACTCTTCTCTATACATCCCCAACACTCTTCTCTATACATCCCCAACACTCTTCTCTATTCATCCCCAACACTCTTCTCTATACATCCTCATCAATCTTCTCTATACATCCCCAACCCTCTTCCCTATACATCCCCAACACTCTTCTCTATACATCCCCAACACTCTTCCCTATTCATCCCCTACACTCTTCTCTATACATCCCCATCAATCTTCTCTATACATCCCCAACACTCTTCCCTATACATCCCCAACACTCTTCTCTATACATCCCCATCACTCTTCTCTATACATCCCCAACACTCTTCCCTATACATCCCCAACACTCTTCCCTATACATCCCCATCACTCTTCTCTATACATCCCCAACACTCTTCCCTGTACATCCCCAACACTCTTCTCTATACATCCCCATCACTCTTCTCTATACATCCCCATCACGCTTGTCTATACATCCCCATCACTCTTCTCTATACATCCCCAACACTCTTGCCTATACATCCCCAACACTCTTCTCTATACATCCCCATCACTCTTCTCTATACATCCCCAACACTCTTCCCTATTCATCCCCAACACTCTTCCCTATTCATCCCCATCATTCTTCCCTAACATACTTCCCTACACAAACACATCCAGATGATCATTGGCGTGGATGTTTTCTGTTATTAGTGACCCTTGACTATGTGCTGCTTATCCACTTATATATAAAAAAATAATATTGGTTGATAAGAGCTTTTTTGTCGCACTGAAGCAGATGTACAGGTCAGATTCTGTGTAAGGGTCAGTGAGTCCCTCAAAATGATTATTTGGCTACAGTGCAAAGATTTGTGTCCCACAGTTATTATGTATAACATTGGTCAGTTACAGCAGGCCAGAGTCCTAAAGTCTCTTGCTGCTCCTCATTCAGGGCAGGATATGAAAATCAGCAGTGCAGTCCACCCAGATATGTAATTATCCTGCACACCTGCACGAGGAACCTGTATCATTCAGATGGAGATGACATTCTGACCTCTTGTAGAGTCCATATTAAATGACTTTTCCTCACATGGTAGAAACATGACACAGAAGTTCAGAAATACAGTGTATTTTTTACTTTCACTAAGAATGTGAAGCCAAAATAGAAAATAGAATGCTTTCTTGAGACCATAAAAATTTTTGATATAAGAAAAGATTTATTTTTTTAATGTATGTATTTACATGGTCCATTCTTCAAAAAAAAAATTGTATTTACTTATCATTAGCTAGCTGGTCAGTTAACATTATCAGAATTATCCTTTATTAACTGTCTACACCACTACCTGTTAGAATTATTATAACAATGCTAATCAGCAATGCAGGCATAACGTGAAATCTGAGGAAAAACCAGATGCATTTTTAATTGTTCCAGTGTAAAGACTGTAAGATAAATAAAACAACCTCCTCATGAACTTCAGTGAAATGCTACGACATGGAAACATCCACGAACACTCCTTTTTTAGTTTCACCGTTATTATCAACACTCACTTTCTTGGTTACTAATCCTCAGATGTTCTATTTATTTATTTATTATTATAAATAATTTATTTTGTTGTGATTTATTTTGTTTTTTCGCTCTTCTCTAATCTTCTACAGTTAGATGATCAGAGAGAGATAGCAGAGTGACCTGCCAGATCTGCTGGCTGAGTGAATGATGGAGATCTCAGACAAGGAGAAAAGTAGAATGTTGGTCCTTCGTGCATGGGGGTCAGTACAGGTGTGCTGGCTACTTCTGAAGAAAATCTTTCTTCTCATAAAACAGAGGAACCATCAGGAAAAGATCAGATAAAATTTAAAAAAAATTGTGGAAAAGTATAGAGTATGTTTGGAAGTATATCACATGAACTTGTCCCAGCATGACATTGTGTTACCATGATATTAGTGAGGTTTAGTGAGGTTTAGTGAGGTTTAGCCTCGATTCTGTATGCTAGTGTGGGTGCAGAAAGTAATGTTTAGCTCCACTGCATTATGCACTGTTAGCTGGCATTTATTTACTTTATTTTATTTTGTCATAAAATATGGAACTCTCCCCAGAGTGGGAGAAAGTTGAACACACTCTGATCCTGGAACTTAAGGAAAATGGAGACTCTCCCTGACACTGGTTTGGATGTGGAAATCTGGTGACATGTGAATCTGGAATGGTTTGCACTTGTTTTTTGAACTCTCCAGTATTAAAGACACTTCCTGGAAGCCAGCAGAGAAGATGATGTCCATGTGAACATTAGACAAACACTTTGGATTTTATTCTATTGTGCATTCATGTATTATTTTTTCAACTGTTTACAGCACTTTCCTGCAAAATCACTTAAAAATCCATTTTCCAGATGTTTTTACTTTTCTCAGGGTTCCAAGATCCTGACTGCACAGCTGATAATATTATGCAATTCCATGTTAATCTAAAGTAAACTGTAAAAAGTGGAAATGCGAGTTTCCTATCTAGAGAAATTCTTCAGGACAATCATTTGTTTGCAATATTTTAAAATGCAAAAGCACAAAACTCACAGAACCCCTAATCTCACTCATATACACTATAAGGCCAAAAGTAAATAGACACCTGACCATTAGACAGTTTGCCACAAAGTTGAAGCACTATTGTCTGGAATCTATTTGTATGCTGTAGCATTACACTTTTCATCCACTGGAACTAAGAGCCCCAAACCTGTTCCAGTGGAGAAAGCTCTATGAAGATATGATGTGTTAAGGTTGGAGTGAAAGAATTTGACAGTCCTGCACAGAGCCCTGACCTCAACCACACTGAACACCTTTGGGATGAATTGAAGTGCTGACTGCACCGCAGGCCTTCTTACCCAACATCAGAGCCTGAGTTCACTAATACTCTTGTATTCTCATCAATCTTCATTGAAGCATGGACGTTAATAAAACAGCAAAAGGAATGGGAATGTGATGTTCAATAATTCTGTGCACCACACTTTGCTGTTACTACATGTAACACACCAGAACATTACTATACACCAGGGGTGATAAACTCATGTTAGGGTGAGGGCTGGATGAGAAGAAATGTGACCATGTGCGGGCCGAATCTCCTTTTTTTTTTTTTTTAAATCATAGTGCACCAAATTACAAATTAATTTGCAAAAAAACCTAGAAAGACACAATATTCTGTAAAACTGCATTTAATAAGTCCTCAGAAACTGTTCATTAACACTCATTCCTTTTTGAGAAAAAAAATGTTGTCTAAGTAATGGCAATCAAAACCCTTTCCTTTGAACATGAATATTATTTGTCATACTTTTTAGTAATGAGAAAATAAGAAATAAAAAAATGCTACAGACTCTGTACAGACAGTTACATTAAATATGAAGCTATAGGCTACAATATAATTTACAAACTACAAAAACACAAAATGAGAATGCCACTTTAGAATGCGCATGCGTGTTAGAGGTTCCGGCAGAAGCGCAATAGAAGCGCAATTAAATGATCAATGATAAAATAAAAAAATGAATAAAACCAAACACAATATTGCAGCGAATACCATAGACTTTATTTAAAACTACTACTACTAATAATAATGATAATAAAAAGATTTAATATTATTTATTCAAATCATCCAGCGGGCCGTATTGGACGTATTGGACGCCTTAGTGGGCCGTGTTCGGCCCGCGGGCCGTATGTTTGACACCCCTGCTATACACATTCTGTACCGTTACCTCCTGTAATATAATGGCACACTGTGCTACTACATATAACATGTAAATATTATTGCGCATTACATTCTATTGCCTCTTTTTCTTCCTTATTATTTCTATTCTTTTTTTTTTATCGTAGTTCTTAAATGTAGTTTATTTATAGTTTATTTATATACACAGTCTGGGAGGGATGGTCAGATTTTCATTGCACTACAAGTTGTATACTCTATATAACTGTGTATGAGACAGATTCTCGACTTCTTGAATTGAATCTTGAATCTAAGCAGGTGACCGAAGACGTCGAGACGTCCCATTGGTGAAACTAGAGACAGGACAAACAGCTTACATATTTCCCATATATTCTTCTTTCCTTTCTCACTGAATTCTCAAAAGCATGTCAACAGCAAGAGAGCCTAGAAATGAATAATACCTCAAGAGCATATCAAATCACACTGTATTTAATTCCGGCTGCTGACTTGGCCATAAATGAGAAAATATCTGATCAAAGGCTAACATTTAGACCCTTGAATGGACATGAAAGTGGAACATTAAAAAAAATCAGATTGTACTCGACCAATAACTGTCCAATATTACTATGACGCTAACTCTCTGAAGCATATCTCTACATATTGATAATCTACCACAGATGTCCAGTTTGGTCCCATGACTGAAATCCTGCCTTGAGGATGATATGGGAGCTTAAGGATAAAACTAGAATCCAGTAGCCTTGAATTATCTTCATGCTTTTATTTCTTTGTTTTTTAAAGGAAACCTTTTTTAGAAGGCCTTGCTGCCTTTTGCCACCAGCTGATTTAAAACATGGCAGAGAAAAAAACAGTTCCGTAAATCACTAAACTGGACACACATTAGTTAGCATAACTTAGAGTTAAAGTTAGCATTCAATTTTACTCTGAACGTTTCCTTGTTGTGCTCTATTCTAATAAACATCTCATTACGTACAGTTATATCATCATATCTGTTACATTATTATAGTTCACTTTGTCAGCACCTCATCCTGCTCTTTAGTGAGCTAAATCTTTGACGTAGGAGAGCATGTTCAGATGTACTCAAAATTAACACAACACAAATTTTCACATCTTCTATCATCCTCTTCCTCATCTGTTATTCTGTAGGCTGGCAGAAAGTTTTCATTGTCATATTTATTAGTATACATTGAATTAAATCCAACAGTTGAAGCCATTAATGGACACTCTCGTTTTATTTTTGACAGAGTGTCAGTGTCTTTCAGTCAAGTCTAGATGCAATCTCAGAAGGCCTGCAGGGAACCGGAGTTGATTGAGATATGTGAAAAAGGTGAAACTTATTTCAGTTTAAAAACCAATGTCTTCATGATGTCTCACAATAAAAAGAAAATCAACCATGTCAAAAGTACATATATGAGTTCAATGAGCTTTCGACTACATATATGGGCTGATATAGACACTTACAATACAGCTGATATACACACTTACAATACAGCTGATATACACACTTACAGTACAGCTGATATACACACTTACAGTACAGCTGATATACACACTTACAGTACAGCTGATATACACCCCTACAGTACAGCTGATATACACACTTACAATACAGCTGATATACACACTTACAGTACAGCTGATATACACACTTACAGTACAGCTGATATACACACTTACAGTACAGCTGATATACACACTTACAGTACAGCTGATATACACACTTACAGTACAGCTGATATACACCCCTACAGTACAGCTGATATACACACTTACAATACAGCTGATATACACACTTACAGTACAGCTGATATACACACTTACAGTACAGCTGATATACACCCCTACAGTACAGCTGATATACACACTTACAGTACAGCTGATATACACACTTACAGTACAGCTGATATACACCCCTACAGTACAGCTGATATACACCCCTACAGTACAGCTGATATACACACTTACAATACAGCTGATATACACACTTACAGTACAGCTGATATACACCCCTACAGTACAGCTGATATACACCCCTACAGTACAGCTGATATACACACTTACAGTACAGCTGATATACACACTTACAATACAGCTGATATACACACTTACAGTACAGCTGATATACACCCCTACAGTACAGCTGATATACACACTTACAGTACAGCTGATATACACACTTACAGTACAGCTGATATACACACTTACAGTACAGCTGATATACACACTTACAGTACAGCTGATATACACCCCTACAGTACAGCTGATATACACACTTACAATACAGCTGATATACACACTTACAATACAGCTGATATACACCCCTACAGTACAGCTGATATACACCCCTACAGTACAGCTGATATACACACTTACAGTACAGCTGATATACACACTTACAGTACAGCTGATATACACACTTACAATACAGCTGATATACACACTTACAGTACAGCTGATATACACCCCTACAGTACAGCTGATATACACACTTACAATACAGCTGATATACACACTTACAGTACAGCTGATATACACACTTACAATACAGCTGATATACACACTTACAATACAGCTGATATACACCCCTACAGTACAGCTGATATACACCCCTACAGTACAGCTGATATACACACTTACAGTACAGCTGATATACACACTTACAGTACAGCTGATATACACACTTACAATACAGCTGATATACACCCCTACAGTACAGCTGATATACACACTTACAATACAGCTGATATACACCCCTACAGTACAGCTGATATACACCCCTACAGTACAGCTGATATACACACTTACAGTACAGCTGATATACACACTTACAGTACAGCTGATATACACACTTACAGTACAGCTGATATACACACTTACAGTACAGCTGATATACACACTTACAATACAGCTGATATACACCCCTACAGTACAGCTGATATACACACTTACAATACAGCTGATATACACCCCTACAGTACAGCTGATATACACCCCTACAGTACAGCTGATATACACACTTACAGTACAGCTGATATACACCCCTACAGTACAGCTGATATACACACTTACAGTACAGCTGATATACACACTTACAATACAGCTGATATACACACTTACAGTACAGCTGATATACACCCCTACAGTACAGCTGATATACACACTTACAGTACAGCTGATATACACACTTACAGTACAGCTGATATACACACTTACAGTACAGATGATATACACACTTACAGTACAGCTGATATACACACTTACAGTACAGCTGATATACACACTTACAGTACAGCTGATATACACACTTACAATACAGCTGATATACACACTTACAGTACAGCTGATATACACACTTACAGTACAGCTGATATACACACTTACAATACAGCTGATATACACACTTATAGTTCAGCTGATATACACACTTACAATACAGCTGATATACACACTTACAGTACAGCTGATATACACACTTACAGTACAGCTGATATACACCCCTACAGTACAGCTGATATACACCCCTACAGTACAGCTGATATACACACTTACAGTACAGCTGATATACACACTTACAATACAGCTGATATACACACTTACAGTACAGCTGATATACACCCCTACAGTACAGCTGATATACACACTTACAGTACCAGTACAGCTGATATACACCCCTACAGTACAGCTGATATACACACTTACAGTACAGCTGATATACACACTTACAGTTCAGCTGATATACACACTTATAATACAGCTGATATACACACTTACAGTACAGCTGATATACACACTTACAATACAGCTGATATACACACTTACAGTACAGCTGATATACACCCCTACAGTACAGCTGATATACACACTTACAGTACAGCTGATATACACACTTACAGTACAGCTGATATACACCCCTACAGTACAGCTGATATACACACTTACAGTACAGCTGATATACACCCCTACAGTACAGCTGATATACACACTTACAGTACAGCTGATATACACACTTACAGTACAGCTGATATACACCCCTACAGTACAGCTGATATACACACTTACAGTACAGCTGATATACACACTTACAGTACAGCTGATATACACACTTACAATACAGCTGATATACACCCCTACAGTACAGCTGATATACACCCCTACAGTACAACTGATATACACACTTACAGTACAGCTGATATACACACTTACAGTACAGCTGATATACACCCCTACAGTACAGCTGATATACACACTTACAGTACAGCTGATATACACACTTACAGTACAGCTGATATACACACTTACAATACAGCTGATATACACCCCTACAGTACAGCTGATATACACCCCTACAGTACAGCTGATATACACACCTACAGTACAGCTGATATACACACTTACAGTACAGCTGATATACACCCCTACAGTACAGCTGATATACACCCCTACAGTACAGCTGATATACACACTTACAGTACAGCTGATATACACCCCTACAGTACAGCTGATATACACACTTACAGTACAGCTGATATACACACTTACAGTACAGCTGATATACACCCCTACAGTATAGCTGATATACACACTTACAGTACAGCTGATATACACACTTACAGTACAGCTGATATACACACTTACAATACAGCTGATATACACACTTACAGTACAGCTGATATACACACTTACAGTACAGCTGATATACACACTTACAATACAGCTGATATACACACTTACAGTACAGCTGATATACACACTTACAGTACAGCTGATATACACACTTACAATACAGCTGATATACACCCCTACAGTACAGCTGATATACACACTTACAATACAGCTGATATACACACTTACAGTACAGCTGATATACACACTTACAGTACAGCTGATATACACCCCTACAGTACAGCTGATATACACACTTACAGTACAGCTGATATACACACTTACAGTACAGCTGATATACACCCCTA
Organism: Hemibagrus wyckioides; assembly: GCF_019097595.1. Taxonomy (NCBI): domain Eukaryota; kingdom Metazoa; phylum Chordata; class Actinopteri; order Siluriformes; family Bagridae; genus Hemibagrus; species Hemibagrus wyckioides. The sequence continues at coordinate 563,438 of NC_080724.1, forward strand.
CAGTACAGCTGATATACACCCCTACAGTACAGCTGATATACACACTTACAGTACAGCTGATATACACCCCTACAGTACAGCTGATATACACACTTACAGTACAGCTGATATACACACTTACAGTACAGCTGATATACACCCCTACAGTACAGCTGATATACACCCCTACAGTACAGCTGATATACACACTTACAGTACAGCTGATATACACCCCTACAGTACAGCTGATATACACACTTACAGTACAGCTGATATACACACTTACAGTACAGCTGATATACACCCCTACAGTATAGCTGATATACACACTTACAGTACAGCTGATATACACACTTACAGTACAGCTGATATACACACTTACAATACAGCTGATATACACACTTACAGTACAGCTGATATACACACTTACAGTACAGCTGATATACACACTTACAATACAGCTGATATACACACTTACAGTACAGCTGATATACACACTTACAGTACAGCTGATATACACACTTACAATACAGCTGATATACACCCCTACAGTACAGCTGATATACACACTTACAATACAGCTGATATACACACTTACAGTACAGCTGATATACACACTTACAGTACAGCTGATATACACCCCTACAGTACAGCTGATATACACACTTACAGTACAGCTGATATACACACTTACAGTACAGCTGATATACACACTTACAGTACAGCTGATATACACCCCTACAGTACAGCTGATATACACACTTACAGTACAGCTGATATACACCCCTACAGTACAGCTGATATACACACTTACAGTACAGCTGATATACACACTTACAGTACAGCTGATATACACCCCTACAGTACAGCTGATATACACCCCTACAGTACAGCTGATATACACACTTACAGTACAGCTGATATACACCCCTACAGTACAGCTGATATACACACTTACAGTACAGCTGATATACACACTTACAGTACAGCTGATATACACCCCTACAGTACAGCTGATATACACACTTACAGTACAGCTGATATACACACTTACAGTACAGCTGATATACACCCCTACAGTACAGCTGATATACACACTTACAGTACAGCTGATATACACCCCTACAGTACAGCTGATATACACACTTACAGTACAGCTGATATACACACTTACAATACAGCTGATATACAGACTTACAGTACAGATGATATACACCCCTACAGTACAGCTGATATACACCCCTACAGTACAGCTGATATACACACTTACAATACAGCTGATATACAGACTTACAGTACAGATGATATACACCCCTACAGTACAGCTGATATACACACTTACAATACAGCTGATATACAGACTTACAGTACAGATGATATACACCCCTACAGTACAGCTGATATACACCCCTACAGTACAGCTGATATACACACTTACAATACAGCTGATATACAGACTTACAGTACAGATGATATACACCCCTACAGTACAGCTGATATACACACTTACAATACAGCTGATATACACACTCACAGTACAGCTGATATACACCCCTACAGTACAGCTGATATACACACTTACAATACAGCTGATATACACACTTACAGTACAGCTGATATACACACTTACGATACAGCTGATATACACACTTACAGTACAGCTGATATACACACTTACAGTACAGCTGATATACACACTTACAATACAGCTGATATACACCCCTACAGTACAGCTGATATACACACTTACAATACAGCTGATATACACACTTACAGTACAGCTGATATACACACTTACAGTACAGCTGATATACACACTTACAATACAGCTGATATACACCCCTACAGTACAGCTGATATACACACTTACAATACAGCTGATATACACACTTACAATACAGCTGATATACACCCCTACAGTACAGCTGATATACACACTTACAATACAGCTGATATACACACTTACAGTACAGCTGATATACACACTTACAGTACAGCTGATATACACACTTACAGTACAGCTGATATACACCCCTACAGTACAGCTGATATACACACTTACAATACAGCTGATATACACCCCTACAGTACAGCTGATATACACCCCTACAGTACAGCTGATATACACACTTACAGTACAGCTGATATACACACTTACAATAAAGCTGATATACACACTTACAGTACAGCTGATATACACACTTACAATACAGCTGATATACACACTTACAATACAGCTGATATACACACTTACAGTACAGCTGATATACACACTTACAGTACAGCTGATATACACACTTACAATACAGCTGATATACACCGCTACAGTACAGCTGATATACACCCCTACAGTACAGCTGATATACACACTTACAGTACAGCTGATATACACCCCTACAGTACAGCTGATATACACACTTACAGTACAGCTGATATACACACTTACAGTTCAGCTGATATACACACTTACAATACAGCTGATATACACACTTACAATACAGCTGATATACACACTTATAATACAGCTGATATACACACTTACAGTACAGCTGATATACACACTTACAGTACAGCTGATATACACCCCTACAGTACAGCTGATATACACACTTACAATACAGCTGATATACACACTTACAGTACAGCTGATATACACACTTACAGTACAGCTGATATACACCCCTACAGTACAGCTGATATACACACTTACAGTACAGCTGATATACACACTTACAGTACAGCTGATATACACCCCTACAGTACAGCTGATATACACACTTACAATACAGCTGATATACACACTTACAGTACAGCTGATATACACACTTACAGTACCAGTACAGCTGATATACACCCCTACAGTACAGCTGATATACACACTTACAATACAGCTGATATACACACTTACAATACAGCTGATATACACCCCTACAGTACAGCTGATATACACACTTACAATACAGCTGATATACACACTTACAATACAGCTGATATACACACTTACAGTACAGCTGATATACACCCCTACAGTACAGCTGATATACACCCCTACAGTACAGCTGATATACACACTTACAGTACAGCTGATATACACACTTACAGTACAGCTGATATACACCCTTACAATACAGCTGATATACACACTTACAGTACAGCTGATATACAGACTTACAGTACAGATGATATACACCCCTACAGTACAGCTGATATACACACTTACAATACAGCTGATATACACCCCTACAGTACAGCTGATATACACACCTACAGTACAGCTGATATACACACTTACAGTACAGCTGATATACACCCCTACAGTACAGCTGATATACACACTTACAGTACAGCTGATATACACCCCTACAGTACAGCTGATATACACACTTACAGTACAGCTGATATACACACTTACAGTACAGCTGATATACACACTTACAATACAGCTGATATACACCCCTACAGTACAGCTGATATACACCCCTACAGTACAGCTGATATACACACCTACAGTACAGCTGATATACACACTTACAGTACAGCTGATATACACCCTTACAATACAGCTGATATACACACTTACAGTACAGCTGATATACAGACTTACAGTACAGATGATATACACCCCTACAGTACAGCTGATATACACACTTACAATACAGCTGATATACACCCCTACAGTACAGCTGATATACACACCTACAGTACAGCTGATATACACACTTACAGTACAGCTGATATACACCCCTACAGTACAGCTGATATACACACTTACAGTACAGCTGATATACACCCCTACAGTACAGCTGATATACACACTTACAGTACAGCTGATATACACACTTACAGTACAGCTGATATACACACTTACAATACAGCTGATATACACCCCTACAGTACAGCTGATATACACCCCTACAGTACAGCTGATATACACACCTACAGTACAGCTGATATACACACTTACAGTACAGCTGATATACACCCCTACAGTACAGCTGATATACACCCCTACAGTACAGCTGATATACACACTTACAGTACAGCTGATATACACACTTACAATACAGCTGATATACACACTTACAGTACAGCTGATATACACACTTACAGTACAGCTGATATACACACTTACAGTACAGCTGATATACACACTTACAGTACAGCTGATATACACACTTACAATACAGCTGATATACACACTTACAGTACAGCTGATATACACACTTACAGTACAGCTGATATACACCCCTACAGTACAGCTGATATACACACTTACAATACAGCTGATATACACACTTACAGTACAGCTGATATACACCCCTACAGTACAGCTGATATACACACTTACAATACAGCTGATATACACACTTACAGTACAGCTGATATACACACTTACAGTACAGCTGATATACACACTTACAGTACAGCTGATATACACACTTACAATACAGCTGATATACACACTTACAGTACAGCTGATATACACACTTACAATACAGCTGATATACACACTTACAGTACAGCTGATATACACACTTACAGTACAGCTGATATACACACTTACAGTACAGCTGATATACACACTTACAATACAGCTGATATACACCCCTACAGTACAGCTGATATACACACTTACAATACAGCTGATATACACCCCTACAGTACAGCTGATATACACACTTACAATACAGCTGATATACACACTTACAGTACAGCTGATATACACACTTACGATACAGCTGATATACACACTTACAGTACAGCTGATATACACACTTACAGTACAGCTGATATACACACTTACGATACAGCTGATATACACACTTACAGTACAGCTGATATACACACTTACAGTACAGCTGATATACACACTTACAGTACAGCTGATATACACACTTACAATACAGCTGATATACACCCCTACAGTACAGCTGATATACACCCCTACAGTACAGCTGATATACACACCTACAGTACAGCTGATATACACACTTACAGTACAGCTGATATACACCCCTACAGTACAGCTGATATACACACTTACAATACAGCTGATATACACACTTACAGTACAGCTGATATACACACTTACAGTACAGCTGATATACACACTTACAGTACAGCTGATATACACACTTACAATACAGCTGATATACACACTTACAGTACAGCTGATATACACACTTACAGTACAGCTGATATACACACTTACAGTACAGCTGATATACACCCCTACAGTACAGCTGATATACACACTTACAATACAGCTGATATACACACTTACAGTACAGCTGATATACACCCCTACAGTACAGCTGATATACACACTTACAGTACAGCTGATATACACACTTACAGTACAGCTGATATACACACTTACAATACAGCTGATATACACACTTACAGTACAGCTGATATACACACTTACAATACAGCTGATATACACACTTACAATACAGCTGATATACACACTTACAGTACAGCTGATATACACACTTACGATACAGCTGATATACACACTTACAGTACAGCTGATATACACACTTACAGTACAGCTGATATACACACTTACAGTACAGCTGATATACACACTTACGATACAGCTGATATACACACTTACAGTACAGCTGATATACACACTTACGATACAGCTGATATACACACTTACAATACAGCTGATATACACACTTACAATACAGCTGATATACACACTTACGATACAGCTGATATACACACTTACAATACAGCTGATATACACACTTACGATACAGCTGATATACACACTTACAATACAGCTGATATACACACTTACAATACAGCTGATATACACCCCTACAGTACAGCTGATATACACACTTACAGTACAGCTGATATACACACTTACAGTACAGCTGATATACACACTTACAATACAGCTGATATACACACTTACAGTACAGCTGATATACACACTTACAATACAGCTGATATACACACTTACAGTACAGCTGATATACACACTTACAGTACAGCTGATATACACACTTACAATACAGCTGATATACACACTTACGATACAGCTGATATACACACTTACAGTACAGCTGATATACACCCCTACAGTACAGCTGATATACACACTTACAGTACAGCTGATATACACACTTACAGTACAGCTGATATACACACTTACAGTACAGCTGATATACACACTTACAATACAGCTGATATACACACTTACAGTACAGCTGATATACACACTTACGATACAGCTGATATACACACTTACAGTACAGCTGATATACACACTTACGATACAGCTGATATACACACTTACAGTACAGCTGATATACACACTTACGATACAGCTGATATACACACTTACAGTACAGCTGATATACCCACTTACAATACAGCTGATATACACACTTACAATACAGCTGATATACACACTTACAGTACAGCTGATATACACCCCTACAGTACAGCTGATATACACACTTACAGTACAGCTGATATACACACTTACAGTACAGCTGATATACACACTTACAGTACAGCTGATATACACACTTACGATACAGCTGATATACACACTTACAGTACAGCTGATATACACCCCTACAGTACAGCTGATATACACACTTACAGTACAGCTGATATACACACTTACAGTACAGCTGATATACACACTTACAGTACAGCTGATATACACACTTACAATACAGCTGATATACACACTTACAGTACAGCTGATATACACACTTACGATACAGCTGATATACACACTTACAGTACAGCTGATATACACACTTACGATACAGCTGATATACACACTTACAGTACAGCTGATATACACACTTACGATACAGCTGATATACACACTTACAGTACAGCTGATATACACACTTACAATACAGCTGATATACACACTTACAATACAGCTGATATACACACTTACAGTACAGCTGATATACACCCCTACAGTACAGCTGATATACACACTTACAGTACAGCTGATATACACACTTACAGTACAGCTGATATACACACTTACAGTACAGCTGATATACACACTTACGATACAGCTGATATACACACTTACAGTACAGCTGATATACACACTTACAGTACAGCTGATATACACACTTTCAATACAGCTGATATACACACTTACAGTACAGCTGATATACACACTTACAGTACAGCTGATATACACACTTACAATACAGCTGATATACACACTTACAGTACAGCTGATATACACACTTACGATACAGCTGATATACACACTTACAGTACAGCTGATATACACACTTACGATACAGCTGATATACACACTTACAGTACAGCTGATATACACACTTACAGTACAGCTGATATACACACTTACAGTACAGCTGATATACACCCCTACAGTACAGCTGATATACACACTTACAGTACAGCTGATATACACACTTACAGTACAGCTGATATACACACTTACAATACAGCTGATATACACACTTACAGTACAGCTGATATACACACTTACAGTACAGCTGATATACACACTTACAGTACAGCTGATATACACACTTACAGTACAGCTGATATACACACTTACAATACAGCTGATATACACACTTACAGTACAGCTGATATACACACTTACAGTACAGCTGATATACACACTTACAATACAGCTGATATACACACTTACAATACAGCTGATATACACACTTACAATACAGCTGATATACACACTTACAGTACAGCTGATATACACACTTACAGTACAGCTGATATACACACTTACAGTACAGCTGATATACACACTTACAATACAGCTGATATACACACTTACAGTACAGCTGATATACACACTTACGATACAGCTGATATACACACTTACAGTACAGCTGATATACACACTTACGATACAGCTGATATACACACTTACAGTACAGCTGATATACACACTTACAATACAGCTGATATACACACTTACAATACAGCTGATATACACACTTACAGTACAGCTGATATACACACTTACGATACAGCTGATATACACACTTACAGTACAGCTGATATACACACTTACAGTACAGCTGATATACACACTTACAGTACAGCTGATATACGAACTTACAGTACAGCTGATATACACACTTACAATACAGCTGATATACACACTTACAATACAGCTGATATACACACTTACGATACAGCTGATATACACACTTACAGTACAGCTGATATACACACTTACAATACAGCTGATATACACCCCTACAGTACAGCTGATATACACACTTACAGTACAGCTGATATACACACTTACAGAACAGCTGATATACACACTTACAGTACAGCTGATATACACACTTACAGTACAGCTGATATACACACTTACAATACAGCTGATATACACACTTACAGTACAGCTGATATACACACTTACAGTACAGCTGATATACACACTTACAATACAGCTGATATACACACTTACAGTACAGCTGATATACACACTTACGATACAGCTGATATACACACTTACAGTACAGCTGATATACACACTTACAATACAGCTGATATACACACTTACAATACAGCTGATATACACACTTACAGTACAGCTGATATACACACTTACAGTACAGCTGATATACACACTTACAGTACAGCTGATATACACACTTACGATACAGCTGATATACACACTTACAGTACAGCTGATATACACACTTACAATACAGCTGATATACACCCCTACAGTACAGCTGATATACACACTTACAGAACAGCTGATATACACACTTACAATACAGCTGATATACACACTTACAGTACAGCTGATATACACACTTACAATACAGCTGATATACACCCCTACAGTACAGCTGATATACACACTTACAGTACAGCTGATATACACACTTACAGTACAGCTGATATACACACTTACAGTACAGCTGATATACACACTTACAGTACAGCTGATATACACACTTACAGTACAGCTGATATACACACTTACAGTACAGCTGATATACACCCCTACAGTACAGCTGATATACACACTTACAGTACAGCTGATATACACACTTACAGTACAGCTGATATACACACTTACAGTACAGCTGATATACACACTTACAGTACAGCTGATATACACACTTACAGTACAGCTGATATACACACTTACAGTACAGCTGATATACACACTTACAGTACAGCTGATATACACCCCTACAGTACAGCTGATATACACACTTACAGTACAGCTGATATACACACTTACAGTACAGCTGATATACACACTTACAGTACAGCTGATATACACACTTACAGTACAGCTGATATACACCCCTACAGTACAGCTGATATACACACTTACAGTACAGCTGATATACACACTTACAGTACAGCTGATATACACACTTACAATACAGCTGATATACACACTTACAATACAGCTGATATACACACTTACAGTACAGCTGATATACACACTTACGATACAGCTGATATACACACTTACAGTACAGCTGATATACACACTTACAGTACAGCTGATATACACACTTACAGTACAGCTGATATACACACTTACGATACAGCTGATATACACACTTACAGTACAGCTGATATACACACTTACAGTACAGCTGATATACACACTTACAGTACAGCTGATATACACACTTACAATACAGCTGATATACACACTTACAGTACAGCTGATATACACACTTACAGTACAGCTGATATACACACTTACAATACAGCTGATATACACACTTACAATACAGCTGATATACACACTTACAGTACAGCTGATATACACACTTACAATACAGCTGATATACACACTTACGATACAGCTGATATACACACTTACAGTACAGCTGATATACACCCCTACAGTACAGCTGATATACACACTTACAGTACAGCTGATATACACACTTACAGTACAGCTGATATACACACTTACAGTACAGCTGATATACACACTTACGATACAGCTGATATACACACTTACAATACAGCTGATATACACCCCTACAGTACAGCTGATATACACACTTACAGTACAGCTGATATACACACTTACAATACAGCTGATATACACCCCTACAGTACAGCTGATATACACACTTACAGTACAGCTGATATACACCCCTACAGTACAGCTGATATACACACTTACAGTACAGCTGATATACACACTTACAGTACAGCTGATATACACCCCTACAGTACAGCTGATATACACACTTACAGTACAGCTGATATACACACTTACAATACAGCTGATATACACCCCTACAGTACAGCTGATATACACACTTACAGTACAGCTGATATACACCCCTACAGTACAGCTGATATACACACTTACAGTACAGCTGATATACACACTTACAGTACAGCTGATATACACACTTACAATACAGCTGATATACACACTTACAGTACAGCTGATATACACCCCTACAGTACAGCTGATATACACACTTACAGTACAGCTGATATACACACTTACAGTACAGCTGATATACACACTTACAATACAGCTGATATACACACTTACAGTACAGCTGATATACACCCCTACAGTACAGCTGATATACACACTTACAGTACAGCTGATATACACACTTACAATACAGCTGATATACACCCCTACAGTACAGCTGATATACACACTTACAGTACAGCTGATATACACCCCTACAGTACAGCTGATATACACACTTACAGTACAGCTGATATACACACTTACAGTACAGCTGATATACACACTTACAATACAGCTGATATACACACTTACAATACAGCTGATATACACACTTACAGTACAGCTGATATACACACTTACAGTACAGCTGATATACACTTACAGTACAGCTGATATACACACTTACAGTACAGCTGATATACACCCCTACAGTACAGTTGATATACACACTTACAGTACAGCTGATATACACACTTACAATACAGCTGATATACACACTTACAGTACAGCTGATATACACACTTACAATACAGCTGATATACACACTTACAGTACAGCTGATATACACTCACAGTACAGCTGATATACACCCCTAGAGTCCCATTCTACTGTATGATGCCCAATCAGAACTGATATCATTTTCATATCTGTTCTCGATGACTGGCCTTCTGGCTTTTCTTACTGCCTTTGTGCTCTCCTGCCACTGCAGGAAGACTGAAATCATTGACAGATGTGTCCTCTGGGAAGAGTAAACACTACTAATTAAACAGTTGATCTGCTGCTCCTCTCTATTCAACTGCAGAACAGTTTATCAAACAGCCTGCAGGGAATACAATACTCTCAACACAAACCTCTTAAGGAATGCGAGCATCAGGAATGCACACAAACCAACACATCATTCTAAATGGCTCAAATCCTTAAAAGAATCTTTATAAGGCTTACATCAAAGTATACACATGGCTCAGAATGACATTTGATCTAAAGCGTTGTCTCTTGACAGTGTTATCCATGATATAAATTACTTTTACTATTGTACGCTTGCTAACAACATGAACCCCGCCCCTTCTGCTATGTTATACACACAGAGAAGCACCAGATGAGACTCAGACCTCATCATGCATGTTTGTTACTAGTGTAATAAATAATACTCCATCTACTGCTTAATCCTCCACAGGGTCACTGGGATCCAGGAGTCTGTCCCTGGGGACTCAACACACAGGGTTAGACGTGCTAGACAGGGTGGCAATCCATCGTAGGGCACAATCACATACCCTAACACACTTGCTCACACACTGCAGACATTTTGAACTGTGGCAGGAAACCAAGGTGCCTGCAGAAAACACCAGAAGCACAAAAAAAGCTGCAAACTTTGCAAAGGGCAAAGTCAGGAACTCAAACCTGCAAGCCCAGGAGTGTGAGGCAAATGTATTAACCCCATAATAAATAATACTCATGAAATTAACACTTTATGAGGAAGACTATGTTTTCTTTGTAATCTCTGTAGGCCTCTGAATCCATGCCCGTCTCTTCAGACCCATAGGCACAAGGAAAGGAATTTACAATTTACTGCTATGTTTTTTTCCCCACTCATCCTCATCAAAAACAGTCATTTGCCTTTCATTGTGTTTACATGGTGAAGGAACATCAGCCTCGTTCAAAGCCATGGAGCTGATGGTCTCTCATTAAGCTGTTTCGGATGTAATGACAGTTCAGATGTCTGCCATAAATATTGTCCTAATATTTACTTAGCACTTAAATAGTGCTCAAGTGAGCTTTTTTTTTTAGGAACGATTACATAAGCAACTAAATAAGTGGGATCTTAAGAAAAAAAGTAATACAATGAGACCTTAAACACATAAATACAAATATATCTAAATAATTTACATACAGTGAGGTGAAGGGTTCTGACAGCAATAATGGAAATAATTTAAACTTAATGTTTTTCATGATATGTGAAATTGTAAAAATAAAAAAATAAAATAAATTGAACAACATAAAATAGAATAAAATAAAATATTTAAGGGATTAGAGTAAAATAAAATATTTAAGGAACAAGCAAAGTTTATTGTGTGTCTATTCAGACATCAGCTCTTACAAATTTCAACAACTGGAATCGGTCAAGTCAGAATAAAACCCTTTAACAGACGATCTGTTTCTACAGTGAGGTCAGGGTTTTGTTTATTGTGTAGAAAATGCAGGTTGGATTCTCAGACTGAAACTTGACCATCTCTATAACCATATTAAGAAGGAGCAGCAGTCTTCTTCAGATCGAAGATAATATTATATTAAACATAATATAAAGTGACAAAGTGAACAGGCTTAAAGTGAAAATGTCATAAACTTCTAGAGAAATTGAAAAAATAAATGAAAAAATCAGCTCTTATTGGTAAGAGTAAATGGTAAAATATATTGGGAAATGATGAGCCTACAATTTCTAAATTCTTTAACAAGTTAATACCTTTACATTTAACTTTAGATAACTTTGTCATAAATTTAGCTACAAAAGAGAAAGTGAAAAAAAAGTAAATAAAAAGTATATAAACAGTACATTCAAAGCTATTGGAAATAAAGCCTGACATGAGAAACACACATATTTCCCCTGTGGCTCGTTTATTACAGACTGCCTACATCTGAGCAGCCAGAATCCCAGAGGCTGAACAACTGCTGCAGCTGTTGTGTCTTTAAGCATCTGGCTGGCTTTTTTTTTTTAAAGTGCACTTGCATTCATTACAAGAAATAATAAACTTAGAGAAAACAGTGTTTAATGCACTGTGACTATAAGCACATCATCAATCCTGAAGAAATTAGCTGTACTACATGAGCATGCAGACTCTGGGCCACTAAACTTAACAAGGCATGGAAACGTAGTGTCTTGATCTTTTCTTGTGTCATGAAACACACACACACACACACAAACACACACACTATACCAAATACACATCTGCACCATTGCACACTCAGGATCACAACCAGCCAGTTTGTAGGATTAGATAAGGGTAAGGGGTTTAAAGCAACAGAGTGTATCATTCTGTTTGTCTTCAGGATCATAAATCATATTCAGCATGACACAAGTATCTGAGCAGGGTCACTCACTACATTGTCCAGTTCATTCACCTTCTGTTCACACTGACAGCCATGACTAACCTTCAGAGGAATTTCAACACACTGTGACCTGCAACACTTTGGCTCATATCTTCAGGAAACATGAAGAAGCTTATCATGAAGGGAGATTATTAATAACCATCCAGTTTCGAATGATAAAAACAGATATAATGTCTATTTTTGGATATACAGTGGGGTCTAGAAGTCTGAGACCAGCAGAGAAAATGTGTGTCATTTGCAGTGGTTTCAACAGCATTAATTTCCATTACAAATTATTTTACTGACAACAACTCGATTACAAAGTAAAGCCTCTGAAACATAACCTTATGATCCATTTTAGATCACTTCCATCATGTGGCATGTGAAGATGTGCCGCAAATTTACTTACATTTAAATGTGGACCTAGAAAAAGTGCAGAATCTTGAATGAAGAAATCCCGGATATCAAACATTCACTTTGTTTTAAATACATACACATTTTATTTATTTCCAATTTTAAATAATAAAAAGAAAGTAAATCCCAGCTTTTGTGTGCTCTCAGCCCCGCTGTATTTTTAGCCAGTCACAGCAGGTGATGATATTAGATGGGAGTGTTAATAATAATAATAAATATAGCTGCAAGCAGCAATGATGGGCCCTCGCACTATGGGTCATCACTACACGGTGCCATCGCCGCACGGGCGCATCAGACACAGTGGGCACAGTGGGTACATGCATTTAAAGGGGAAATACCAAAAGGACAAGAGTGACAATTTGGGTCTAATGAAAGTGATCACAGCAATGTCCACTGAGGGGAAAAAGACAACTGTCACCCAGAAATATGTATACACATGTATACATTTGTATGCAAACTATACACATTTATGCAATGTATACACATTTCAGGATTTAAGAAATTTTTTTATACAAAAATTTGTATAAATATTGTATTACTAAATTTATTGCGATACGTTATAGATTGATTTATATGATGATATTATGATAATATTATGATAATATTATTAATATTATACTAATATTATATACATCATACTATTTTTCTTTTCCTGAAGTGTATATACATTTTTGGTTGACTCTGAATATATGAATTGTGAAAATGAAGCAATATTGTAAAAAAATTAAAATAACGGGATAAGAGCCTCTAGTGGACATAGTCTAGTACTGCAGGAGTCAGGTGAATATGGACTAGTCACTGTACTAATAAATGTAAAAATTTGTTGTGAGCAGTCTGAGCGTCACAAAATCATGAAACTAAGCAGAATCACTCACAACTAGTTGTTCTTTCTATGTAAAATGTTTTGAAACATTTGGACTTTCCACTGTTAAGATATAAGAACATTAATTTTCTTCAATTATGTCCTCACCATAGCAACATCATTCACAATATCACAAATTCCTTCACAGTTTGACATCAGTCATGTCCTGACATTATTCTGACCGATTTTCAACCAAATCAGGTGAAAGAAAGGGAAAACTTTAGAGACTAAAAGTCACACACTTCCTGCTACCAGTTGGTGGCGCTATGACCGAGACTCACAGTTGTCATATCCGTGTGATCAGCTTTCAATGCTTAACATAATCCTAAGGTTTCATGTAGATCACTTAATGTACACAGAAGTTATTAGCCACTTCCTGTTTCGTTTTATTCGCCATTTATTCGGGCTTCTCACGGCTGAACTGTTTGAGATCAAAAATCCCTCATCAACTTACATTATCAGTGTCTTGAGATCATATTAGCCTGGGTTTGGTGGCGGTTATAATAATGTCTTGATCATATTAGCCTGGGTTTGGTGGCGGTTATAATAATGTCTTGATCATATTAGCCTGGGTTTGGTGGCGGTTATAATAATGTCTTGATCATATTAGCCTGGGTTTGGTGGCGGTTATAATAATGTCTTGATCATATTAGCCTGGGTTTGGTGGCGGTTATAATAATGTCTTGATCATATTAGCCTGGGTTTGGTGGCGGTTATAATAATGTCTTGATCATATTAGCCTGGGTTTGGTGGCGGTTATAATAATGTCTTGATCATATTAGCCTGGGTTTGGTGGCGGTTATAATAATGTCTTGATCATATTAGCCTGGGTTTGGTGGCGGTTATAATAATGTCTTGATCATATTAGCCTGGGTTTGGTGGCGGTTATAATAATGTCTTGATCATATTAGCCTGGGTTTGGTGGCGGTTATAATAATGTCTTGATCATATTAGCCTGGGTTTGGTGGCGGTTGTATCAATTCCCTAGGAGGAGTATTTCAAATCCCATTGGCTGTGTTTTGCAAACGACTCAAAATACCTGACTTCCTGTGGATTAGCCTTAATGACATGCAGTGTGAAAGTTGTTCAGTTCAATGAGATCTAAGTCTGTACCAAGTTTTACATGGATACGTGTAAGTGTGTATCAGCTATACAGCAAGATTTACCAGGGGGCGCTGTGACAGGTGTGTGCCACGCCCAGGGCCGAGCCACAGTGACGTCCTAATGGTCGCAGATTCCAACCTGTCTGCTGATTTTCATGAGTTTTTGAGCATGTTAAGGGGTCCAAAATGCCCTGAAAGGTTGAAAAAAAAAAATATATATATATATATATAAATAAAACATAAATTCTAACGAAAACAATAGGGCTTCACACCTACTGTGCAAGGCCTCTGGCCTCTGGCCTTGCTCCTTCAGTGCTCGGGCCCTAATAATAATAATAATATCTATCATAACAAAATGCTCAGGTTTGAGTAACGCACTCTATCACATCTTCTCATCAAATTTGTTTTTTTTTTCAAGTCTTTCAAGTTCTTAAGTCTTACTAGGTTCATTTCCTGTTTCCTCTGAATATCACACATGAAAAGCAGAAGCACAGTGAGAAACACCTCACTCAGGAGTTTCCTCATGCACAGAAACTGTTTATTTTTTCATGCAAGCATGAATATCATTAACCTTTCTTTATATTGGATCTGGAAAAACAGTTTAATAGACAAGAGACTGGAACTGTAGGAACGAAGAATAAAATCTCTAAATCTCTCTATTCAGAATTACATAAATTACATAAATAAATATGATAAAATAAATGTAATGTTTGGGAAGAAAAATATTTATGGTGCCTAAATTGTTAAACAACGTTTTACTTCCTTGACTATTTTGAAGTCCACAAAAATAGATCGCTAATATTATAAAATAAAGAGCAGTTTCTTTTCCTCACCCCAAAAGAGGGCTCCTGTGTCTGATACAGAACCATTTAGCCAGATGATAGCAGATATATAGATACTGTGTTCCTAAGTTTCTGTCACTTACAACAAGATTACTAAAGTTATTGCCCAAAAAAGTTATTGTTCTTTCATTTTTTTGTGTACTTTCACTGGACATGTGCTTAGTCTAGTTTTAGTTTCTCCTCTGAACGCATTTTGGTGGAAAAGGCTCTCCTTCTGTATTGTTTTGGCTTCACATTACATCTATATTTTACACTGCTAATGACGGGTGGAGGATGTATCTGCTCAGATGGCTAAGACACTGGGTTACTGATCTGAAGATCAGGGGATTTAAGCCCCAGCACCACCAAGCTGCCAGTGTTGAGCAAGAGCCTTAACCCTTTGTGCTCTGACCCTAGCTTATAAGTGATATATGAAATTGACTGTGTCATGTATATGTGACACTAATAATAAACTCCTTGAGATAATATGCATGCATGCACGACTTTATCTGTCTGTCAGCGTGCTTCCTGTGTCTCAGAGCAGAGCATGTCACACAGTTTCTGCATGTCAGTCTGATAAAGTCAGATCCTGTTAAAGATCTCAGTGTGCTGCTGTTATTAGCATTCACTCAAAAGGCAGCACAAGTTTCAAAAGTGACAAGCTATATTTTATTTGCTACACAAGGCAATGCAGTATCTCGTCAGAGGCACTGTCAATTGTACAGTAAAACCTTTGCAGCAATACACTGTGGTGTATAAGAGGCTAACAAAAAATGTTAGTGATGACAAAGAGGCGTTCAATTTGCTCTATTTCAGCTAAAATAGGCATGAATAAACAAAATATGCTTTATAGAGTATTCGGTCTACGAGCTACATCACAAGCAAATGCATTTCAGTGCATTAAGAATAACCATTGGCTAAAATAAGAATGAGCTTCGTGTAGTGATCAATACTAAAATGTACTCTAATCACGCTCATGATAGAAAAGCAGACCGCAGAACAGAACCAGGAGAATAGCCACGACATCTGAGAGACTAAAACTGCTTATTCTGCAGAGTAATAAACATCATCTGTAGCCACACATGCCAAACTAAACTAACAGATCTTCTAAAATGCTGATTGTGTTTTGCTCATGATTCTGGTTTACTGCCTGTTTTCTTTTCAGAATTTCCTTAATTTGTCATACTTTCATAACTGCTGTGGCAGGATGTGACTACAGATATTTGGCTCAGACGCCTGCCGGTTCTGCCAATGCTCTGTAACACAGACCTTTATTGTTGTCCAGTCTGAACTCACTGCTGTCTAGGTGGCTGAAAATGTGTATGTGTGTGTGTGTGTGTGTGTGTGTGTCTGACATGTGTGCTGTCCCTTATTACTGTTACACAGATATGGAACAAAATCATGTCACACTTATGATAAGTAAAAATATCTAGAAATAATCTTTGAACATATCAAGATTTGTGTTTTTTAGTTTTTTTTTTTTTACAGTGTTGTTAAAACAAGAGTGATAAAATGGATCATCATGGCATTGTGACTGTTTACATGTAAGAGTGGGTTTGTTAATGAACTTTTATCACATCAACCTCTGATAATGACACTGAACTTCTTTTGAAATCTTTATGCATTGGTTATGATATAGAAGATGAACATAAATCCCCCCCCCAACACACACACACACACACACACACACAAATCCAGCATTATATCAGAGAGAGAGAGAGAGAGAGAGAGAGAGAGATGAGCATTAAAGCACACTATTTATCTGTGTAAAGGACATTTATCACAAACTGCTACATTTTTATTATTTGATTAAGAATAATTATGACCTGGCGTCTGATGTGAACAGAGACCAGTGAAGTGTTGTAATAGTTTAATATGAAATTGAGAAATCCACAGCAGAAAGTTCACTGGAGAATTCTTCAGATCAGTGCAGCTAATGAGATGGAAACCATCTGTAAGTGTCAGAAACTCACTCTTCCATTCGCTCACATTCCTGTTCATTTAAAGTATATTTAATATGATGCCATGTAGCTACATCCAAAATCTCAAAACAACTTTTTCTTTCAGCCGTTTTGTTTCATTCCTGCTTATTTGATGTACTGAGAAGAATTTAAGATCATAAGATATCTAATGAAACATGTAATAAAATCTCATTACTAAATGTTTACAGGTTAAACTCTAGGTTCATGTTCACATTTCTGGCATTTAGCAGACTCTCTTATCCAGAGCAACTTACAATTACTCATATTGTTTTACACAACATTAAGGGCCATGCTCAGGGGCCCAGCAGTGGCAGCTTAGTGGACCTGGGATTCCAAATCACAACCTTCTGATCAGTCGCCCAACACCTGGGAGTAGTGGAAATAGTTTAGATGTCAGATGTATTTGATTAAGGTTCCTAGAAGCCTGGATTCAGACAAATTTCCCTGCTTAACCTCACCTGATTCAACAGACCATTTAATTGCAGGTTTGTGAAGCTTATGGAGCAAGGAATTCACAAACTTTACTAAAGTCTTGAATGTATTTTAGATATGAGATTTCTGGAATAATGAAAGTGTAAGAAACATTTAGCACAGACTATACAGTCTCATATATCCTGAGTTCTGGTGTCACGTTATCCATTCACCTGGATCATCACCCACATACCAAATAAAGAATTATAAACAGAATTAGGTATACTTTACCCTTTTTCAAAAATCTAAATTTGTAGACTAAAAAATTCTTCCCTTTAAAATTCTTCTAAAAACACTTTATACACATTTTGCATCGTCATCAAATTGCCTTCTTCAGAGCTTTGTCATTAAACATCTACAGTTCCACAAGTCCCTCTCATTAAGTGACATTTCCCAAGAGCACATTTCTCCTTTTCAGCATTCACTTAAAAAGATAATCTCTAAACTGACTGTACAATGCATAGTTTTACTTTTGCAGGACTCACCAGGGGCCTACTATCAAATGTCTTACGCAAGAAAGAAACACATTTGTTATCAAAAGCTCACCTCTTTGAGCCATAGCAGAGCTGAGAAAAATCGGTCAGAGTTTCTTCACAGAGAGCTGTCACTATGGTGATGAGGACAAACACTCAACCACAACACACCTTACAGAAAATACTGAGTCCAGGAAAGACTGACCGAAGCCCCTCTACATGACCACCATTACAACACACATCATAACGTCACAACAGGAATAGTACGAGTGTGTTTTATCGACTGTAATTAACACCTCTCAGTTCACTGCTCTCTTGTGGTGGATTTGTCATTGGCTCCCATATCTACATCTGAGCTTGTTCCTCATATTCACCTTCATATTCAAGTGATTTATTTTCTTTAACCCTTTTGACCAGAACCCTGACGGAATGGAAATCTACTTATTGGACGTTTCCAATCAGTATAAACTAACTGAATTATTTTCTTGGGCAAATCTGACATAAAATTAGCCAGATGTTGGCTTTCAGTGTGAGATGTTTTTACCTGTTTGGATAATCTTAGACAAAATTTTATGAAGAAGCACTTGGGGCATCGCAGAGAGTAGAAACAGGTTTGATATCAACATTTACTTTGAAGATTTACATATCATAAACACCACACCTTTCCCCATCTTCTGAACAGATTTCAACTGGATTATATACATCATGAAATACAAAATAAACCATAACACTGACATCAGAGGGAAGCAGTCTATGTGTACAGGTTGTTTACATTATGTACAGGTGATGTGGACAGCATTGCAGATTCTACAGTATAAGTATTCTGTTGCTGTGAAACCCATGAGTTAGTTCTGGTGTAATCATCAGGAGTCACATAGTTAGGTGAATGGCGTTCATGTGCATGTGATTAAAGTCTCATATGATCTCAATATAAATACACACATTCCTGAAAAGGCCCCAGAGTTTGTTAGAGAACAGTTCTAAACAAACTGCACTATACAGCTCTATCAAAACAAGTCTGGAACAAAATCCTGAAAAGGTCAAATAAGGCCTTAGTTAAAAATATATATATATATTTAAATCTGATTAAAACAATATCCCAAAATTTTAACATCCTGTGGAGCACAAATAAAAATCCAGATTCTGGCAATAGACAGAACCGAATACACGGCGATCTGAGATGAAATCCTGATCCAGTCTGCAGGAGACAAGAGACTGCAGCGGAGGTTCACCTTCCAACAGTACAACAAACCTGAGCATACTTCCAAAGCTACAGTGAAGAAGTCGTAGAAGATTAATACAAATCTGAATGTGTTTTAATGGCACTAAAGGCAATCTGATTTTAACAATAAGAATAAGAAGAATATCAGAATCTAGATGTGTGAAAAATTTGACTAACATATTAATTATTATTACCACTGCCCCTAATTTATTCAATGACAGATGATGAATGAAAAATTCCATTTTAAGCCTTTAAACAACAACCAAATCTCTGAATTTAAACATGTGCATAAAAATACAGAGTGATTCTAAAAGATTGTCAAAGAGTCATGATGCATAACATCATGTATTGTTTGTAGAAAAGAAGCTGATGAACCTGGCAGCAGTCACCACGCAGGTAACGTCCAGTGTGCTGCTGGCCTGCAAGCCTCCTGAGTGGACCTTCCTGTCCAGATGGAGTTCTTTAAGCTGAAGTAAGCCTTATATCCAAATCACTGCTTATGAAATATAAAGGATTTTTTTAATGTATAGCTAATATAAGTCTTTATTTATTTAAGATAATCATTTTCATTAATTCTTTTTTTTTTCATGGCAATAGTGTCTTGCAATACAAGTTTGTTTAAGTTTCCTTCCCAGTACAGAAGAATGTTGGAAAGACTGTAGGTGCTGAATGGTTTGTGGGACTCAAACATCTGGGAGCTGCTTTCCCTAAGTGTAGAACATTTTATGATGCCATGATATAAGATTACACAGATAAAGAGTCTGCTTTGATACTCAGCTCTCTCTCTCTCTCTCTCTCTCTCTGACATAATACTGGATTTGAGTATGTGTGTGTGTGAGTGTGTGTGTGTGTAATCATCTTACATTTTCCTGTTTTCTCAGCCTCTGGAGCTTTAAAGTAAACCAGCAGTTTCATCCACTGTAGTGTTTTGCCTCCTTAAGCAGCACCATACAGCAGATGATGGACATGAAGTGGACCTGAGTGACTATTTCTCCTCTGTCACCCCTCTCCTGGTATTCCAATTCACTGTAATGGTACTTGGAAAAAAACTCTAGATTACTAAATGAAGCCAGCCTGCAGCCTGGTTGGTTTCAGTTATAATTAAATGTGTAAAAGTTTAATACAGTAAACAAGAGCAGCGTCTCCTGACAAGCTGCTGCTGGGGAAAATGCAGTGTAAACTCTCACATCAACACGTGTCTCCAAACCACAGAGTTTTTTACTAACTTCAAACCTGACTTGCTTGTGAAGTGTCTGAAACCATATGACACACTTTCATCTATTAAGATGAGTCAAACTATTGTTTTTTTTGGCAAATTGAGATCTTTTTTTTTGCATAATTTCCATTTTGCTTAACATGAGTATCCCCGTGATTATCAAGTGATTCCTCACAACAGATTCCACTATTCAGAAAAATACTACATTTTACTTGATTTTTTTTTGTCTCATCCTCATGGTAAAAATAGCAAAAGCAGACAAAAACAGAAAGAGCTGCTATTTTAAGGCCAAATTTTGGATGGCAAAAACATGGCGGATGATTGACTACATTTAAGAGGAAATTGTGTGCTTTATAGTTTTTCCTGAAAGGATGAATAAGTATGATATGTTGTGTAGGCTTGAATCCAGCCACACACACACACACACACACACACACAGAGAGAGAGAGAGAGAGAGAGAGAGA
This sequence comes from Hemibagrus wyckioides, assembly GCF_019097595.1. Taxonomy (NCBI): domain Eukaryota; kingdom Metazoa; phylum Chordata; class Actinopteri; order Siluriformes; family Bagridae; genus Hemibagrus; species Hemibagrus wyckioides. The sequence continues at coordinate 586,018 of NC_080724.1, forward strand.
GAGAGAGAGAGAGAAAGAGATCAAACAGCACTCTCTAGTGGAAGTGGGAGTTAAACAACGCTAAGCTTTTAGAGGACACTCCTGTTAATATAAACTGTATTTAAGCTAAATTTGAGCAAATAAAATAAAACACAGTAAAATGTGATGTGAGGCATTCAACAACAAGATAATGCAGGAATTCGTACAGTTCCACATTCCAGCCTGTGTTTCCAGCTAAAAACAGAAATGAATAAAAGCCTGTGTAAACACATTTGTTAAAGAACCCAGGGTTACATTAATATTCATTAGGAATAAATTTTTTTCTTAGTTCAGTCTCAATTTGAACGCGTGTTTTTTCTCTCGAAGATTAGAATCTGTTATTTATAATGAATCACCAGATGAATGCACACTCACCAGCTGTCACACAAGACACACACATTTCTGTACCTCTGACACCATGTGAAAGGGGGAAAAAGGGACTTTTGGTCTTTACAAGATGTACCTGGGTATTTCTGGAATGGTGTGTGTGTGTGTGTGTGTGTGTGTGTGTGTGTGTGTGTGTGTGTGTGTGTGCGTGTGTGTGTGTGTGTGTGTGTGTGTGCGTGTGTGTGTGTGTGTGTGATTATGGGAGATGAAGTAATGACATTAACAATGATTTACATTCTTCTGCATTAAAAGATTAAGATCTGTCTGCATTGTTTTTCCCATTTAGGACAAAGAAAGTAAAATAAAATCATTGCCTTTTTGTAAGCGTGGGAGATGATGGCATGTTGTGCTGAATCAGCACATTTACAAATGGAAAAAAAATATTAAATTAGTACAAAGAGAGATAAACCACCTACATGCTGTTAGTGGAGCTTGCATTTGAACTTCAGTGAAAGCTGCCAGTGATTTATTCTATTTATTCTGTTTTTCTATAGGCTGAATGGAAGTGTGTCACAAACCACTGGGACAGAATACCCTAAACTCGTTGTAAGCTTCTTTCACTATTTAATTGACATTTAAGAAACAGAATCATCTTCCTAGTGAGGCTGTATGTACAGGGTTAATAAAAATGTAAGCACTACTAGTATTTATTGTAACTGCATACAGTAAATAGCAGAAATGTTTCTAGTATTTAACAAATAAACACCTCCTTATGCTTAATAGGATAGGGTTTATAAATTCCATCTAGTTAAAGACAATTATTACATAAGCGCTAATTGAAGGGTTTGGTGAAGAGGCAGTAAGTCTTCAGTCTTCCTGTCTCAGCCACTGACTCATCTGTCCAGACAGACAGGGGCAGTTATTCCACCACCCGGGTAAAAGGACAAAACGTCATGATGTGTATTCTCATGTACCTTTAGGAACACCAGGTTCAGGTGAATCATGCTGGAGGTTTTAATCTAGTTTGGTGCAGAACAGTGTGGGATTAGAACAAGATGACTATCTATTGAGGAAGTGTGCTGATCCTGTGTGTTTGGATTAAACACGCTTCTGTAATCTGAAAAGATTATAAAAACTTTGCGAGTCCTGAACAATATGAAAGAGACTGGAACATTAAACAAAGTCACCAACATTCATTAAAAAAAAATAACTGCTAAATAATTCATACAGCTCTGTGCTCCACTGGACACCAGCTCATCATTTTCAAAAAGCGTTTTTTATTTTCATTTTCTTTACAAAGTGGTTCCCAATTTTCTATTCAAATCGTTTATCCTTTCCAACTGAAACTAGAGGATGATTTTATATATAAAGACATGAGTGATAAAAGAAACAGAAAAATGCAATAGCAATAGAAAAATGTTCAGAATTTAAAAACTTGTATAACTTGCACCTGAACATTTATGCTACTTGAACATTAACCCAATGTGTTTAATTTTTTTAGTGTACAATACATGTTCTGGAGACTTCTCGTTTAAGTCTGGCTTTCAGACGGCGCAGCTCACCATGGTTGCCGTCTATCCTCAAGCCACTCTCTGTGAAGCGCCAGGCCTTGTCTAGCTGCTGCTCTCCATAATTCTGCAGGGCAAAGCGTAGAAAGACCTCGGTCAGGCCATGCCTTCCTGGTCCAGCCTCCACACACAGCAGGGCCTGCTCTTCATGCAGCTCCAAAGCCTGAGAGAAGTCGTGTAGAGCCACTTCGTCCCGCGAGCAGGTCAGCAGACTCCGGGCCCTTCTGCACAGGTCCTCTGCCTTAACCTTGGCCTCCTCACTGCTGTCCTGTCTGTGGGAAAGTATGACCCTATCCAGATCTGACACTGCCTGCTCATGAAGACCCAGCTGTGCCAGGCATGCTGCCCGCTGACGCAGGTGCTGGAGCTTTGTTCCATCCAGGGCTTGTACTGCCACAGTCAGCAGAGCCAGTGCGCGCTCCCACTGTCCACTCTCGGAGACTCTGCTCGCTTCCTGCGACGCTGCCTGAGGAGCAGGGGAGTATGTCTAATTTGTACATGTTTATGGAATAAGTAACCGTCTGATGTTACAGCCATACAGCAGTAATAACGTTATGTTAAACCACAGCACTGCTGAGTTCTTGAATCTGATTTGTCAGAAGCTGTTGATTAATTTTGTCTAACAGCATGCCTCACAGGCACTCCTTATAAATGTTGTAATTGTTTCTATAAGAATAAATATTTCAGGAATGTGTATTGCAGATGTTTACAATAATCCAGGACTAATAATTATCATCATATTTATCAGTATGTGACTTTGCATTGTCTGATTTCTCACGTGTCTTATGATGAGTTGTAATTATTTCTTTTATGTTAGAGAAAAAAGACAGGCTTTAAAGGGACAACTGAAATGTTGGAACTAACTTGTTCTGCTGATATAAATTCCACCTCATTAAATAACACTTTAAAAAGTATGACGTGTTGTTCGTTAGTAAAGATTTTAAAAAAAGGCAAACATTGGCAAATTGCGATGATAAAAATTGGGAAATACTTCATGACATTCTGTTAATAATCTTACACTTACTGCCTTGGTGCTTGGTTTTTTCCCCCTTTGACAGCATGACCTATTAGAATTTATTTTTGAGTTAATATCCCCAATATTCTGTGATTGTTAGCATTGTAAACAATATGTGTAAGTAATCCCACAAATCCTCGTCACATATTTGATGGCAGGAGTGTTTATACACATGTGATTCACAAATATTTAAAGTGTATAACGTTTAGAAGGATTTCTTTTATTTACTCTTGATAAACAACCAGCTACAATATTACCGTGTGGTGCATCTCCCTAACATTGTCCTTTTTCTATGAGGCATGATTCGTTTCAGTAAAGGGGTCAGTTAACTGGGTCTTATTAATGATTATATGAGATTTGATTCAGTGGAGAACCTGAAAATAAACATTTGAATATAAATGTTTATGTTAACTTTTTAAAATAAGAGACACTGAGCATAAAAGCTTACATGGAAATTCAGGTTTGGGGTTGTGTCACAAAAATCTAATTAAATGGAGGATTCAAACAAGGATATATAACACTGCGAATGCTGGAGTCCAGCACAGTTTGGTTGACATAAAGGCTTTAGATGGAAAATATACTAAATATTTCTGATATACATATGAAAGTGGCTACACGCCTCATATAGAGGAAGATATTGTATAATTCTTATTTGATTCTATTATTTAAAAAGTTTGGATTATTCTGTTACCTGTGCTAGACGTGTCTTTTGCTGAGGCTGAATGAGAGTCAGGAGAAAGTCTAGGACTGAGGGATCTTTCTCAGACACCACACTCAAGCACTTCACTGCTGATCTGTAGTTCTTTTTCCAGCTATCCACCACTCCCCACCTGGCCTGGGCTGCTGCATCACGAGGCTCCTGACCGAAGATCTGCAGAAGGTGTGTACCTGCTGCCTTCCAGTCCCCTGAGACATTAACAAACACACAGACAAGAGTTCTGAGCCATCTTCAAACCTTATGATGTTTGTTAGTCTGAACACTGCGAACTGCGAACTTTACCTCGGGCAAGCAGGCTGTCTATGTAGAGGAGATGCCACCTCGGATCCCTGCTGTCAGTTTTTATCAGTACTCCACTAATCAGAAAGGCTTCTTTAAGACAATCCTGCTGGCAGGGTATAGGGTTGGTGGACAGGATGGTGGATAGACTGGCACGACAGTGCTGTTGTAGCCATTCACAGATCAGCTTCTGGGCCTTGACTTTTAAGGACATGATACTCCGAGTTACCTCTTCAGCATCGACCTGAAGAGCTGCTAGTATATCTTGTGTGGCTTCCTTGGAAGGATGCAAAAGAAAGTGAGTTTCAATTCTTGATGATAAAAAAACATGACTGTAATGCAAAAAATATAAATCAAGACATTCAGGGCTCAGTATGAACACCACCTTCTGCTGGTTTAACATTAGATAAGTGAACCCTCTCCCACACAGAGCTTGTACATGATTTCTCTGCTCCTTTAGAATAGCAGTGAAGTCAAAATTGGCAGTCTTCCTTTGGCCCAGTAAAACATAACATCTAGCTCTCTCCAGTAAGGAGTCTGTTGCTTGGCCACCTAAAAGATCAAAGCAAACTGAAGTTACCTCCATGAAACCATCTTAGCAAACGAACTGACATGTTTACAATGGAAAATATATGAACTAAAGTAGATTCAGTTGCCTGGGTTTCATTTCAGAATTGTTTCCTTCTATAGAAGCAATATTATAGGAACTGCTTTACGTCAGACAGATTTTCTATCACTAGAGTCACTTCCTCTATATACCACAGAGCAGTATTCCCCAGTCTGTCAAGCAAATAATTTCTTCCACTTACATGGTCAGGAGTTACAAACAGACGAGTACCGTATGGGCTAGAAGCATTTTTTTTTTTTTTTTAATTTTGTTTAAAGTACATTTCCTACATACCTGAAGCCATAATGGCAATAGAGAGATAGGCCACAGCCTCTCTGATGGCACTTTCCTCTTGTTGGCTGTGCAGGATGCGTTTTGATGCACTGTGACAGTGTTTCTCTAGAAGTTCCCTGTCCTTTAGAGCTGCCACAGAGAGCAGAGAACTTAAACAGCTAGTGTCCCCACAATGAATAAGCTTTTTCAGTAACTGTAAAACCACAGAGACAATCGTTACCTGAGTTTAGAGAGACATTTTAAGGTAAGCTTATCAAGTCAAGTCAAAAAGCTTTTACTGCCATTTCAACCATATATCTATAACTGGTGCAGTACACAGTGAAATGAATTAATGTTCCTCCGGAGCTACATAAAACAGCACAGGACTAAGTACACTAACACAGTTCTATATAAAGTTCTGATATAGGATCCAAGTGGCACCTGGTTGGCATCATAAAGGAAGCCCCGGTGCAGCTGGAGCAGAGCGAGTCGGGCAAGGACTGGTGCACGAGGAGATGTGTGGTCCATGCAGAGGAGAATGCGATATGCCTCCTCAACACGGTCCAGCTGGTACAGGGCGTCAGCCGCAAGGATCTGGGGTAAGTCTGCATCCTGCTGCAACTCCATCAGGAGAAGAGCGAGCGAATGTACTCCTACTGCCATTCTGAACACAATAATATAAATATACACATAAAATATCTGGCAAAAGTAAATGTAGTGACTATAACTGGAAAATACAATATATATGTATTTTATTTTTATTGTACATTTAGTAATATATGACAGCATATGTGGTTAAACTGAGAACATGTCACTGCACCACTGTCATGGAGGCCACTAAAATTCTACACCATAGGTGTCGTCCACTTAACAATTCATGCACAATTCAATTCAACTCAATTCAACATTTCATGCACTTCATAGTTTTCTATGTTTCATAACTTTTTCACAATTATTAAATATGCACAAGATAAAAGAAGCAAATAAGATGATGATAGAAATAAGTAAATCGTGTCACACTCAATAATAAATCATGTCAATTCTGTGTCTATAACTGAACAATTTTTAAGCAAATTAAAAATTAAAAATAAAATAATTGATTTGATTTTGTTAAGATTTTCTATATAAACTTGTATGTATATTATGAATAGGTTTCTACTGTACCCTTCTTTGTTTATAGCGTTGCCATCTATTGTCATCATGGACTGATGGTCTTTTGTCTGTTTGGCAGATGGCAGATGGTTGTTGACCTGATGTTCCTGAATTGTATTAGCCCCTGAAATATTTCTCTGCCCTGCACACTCTTCCAGCATGGCCCTCCCTTGCTCCAGCAACACGGTACACAGCAGGCCACGGTAGTTCCACGGCACCAGACACCTGATGGTCAGTGCTGTGTCCTGATTCTGTAGTCGACTTGCAGTAATGTAGTCCAGTGCAGTGAGGTAATGCGAGCCAGCCACCATGCGCAACAAGCCACGCCCACACAGAGCTCGAACACAACTCAGAGGATGAGGAGTACTATGTTCAATTACGGCCTGGAAATCCTCCAGAGCTCCTTGGTGGTCCTCAGAGAGGAGCCGGGAAAAGCCACGTAGTACCTGTACGGTGTTCTGGTAGTTCACAGGGGAGGCTGCAGCAAGCTGGCTGCTGATGGACAGTGCTTCTTTGAACTCTCCGTGCAGAAGCAGACAGTCTGCCAGCCGGACCCGCAGTTCCCGTGCACCCCCGTCAGGCTCCAGATGACACAGAGCTCGAAGCTGGGCAATGACAGGGTCTAGCAGCTCCATACCTGAGCAGGAACGCAGGTCAGATCTCTGGAGAACCATCTCCCTAAAGCTAGACAGGCCTCTCTCAGCCTGATGACGCAATTCAAAACGCACTCCTGCTGCAATGTCATTGTCAGAAAACATCTTCTGGAACTGGTGCCTGGCTGTCGCAGGGTGGACAGCGAAACCTTCGGCAAGGTCTCGGCAAGCTTCACTCGCTCGTCCAGTTGCTGAAAAACAGGCAGCTGCTTTTGCCACAAGTAAACAAGCTCTCCGCTCTGGGGTCGCTCCCGTTACAACCAGATCCAGGTTTGTTTCTGTATCTGTCTGAAATTTGGCCAGTTGCAGAGCCAGGGACAAAGCCTCAGCACTTTCATCAAATATGCCCAAGGAAAACAACACAGCTCCTTGAAGCTCTCTCACTTGTGTATTTTCAGGTGAAACAGCAACTAAAAAATCGACTGATTCAGAAGGGGGGAAATCCTCAGTCTTTTTTTCATAATTGAGAGTGTCATGCATTTTGCCCTCAGCATGGAGCATGGGGAATCTGGGGAACATTTGCTCAAAGAAAGCTTTGACTATTCGAGGCAAATGCTCCGCATGCCGACCTTTAACCAGTCTCACTGTCTCTGACCGATTTGCAAGGAAAGCCTGCAGGTACAGCAGAGGGCCTTTTGGGTTATGGGGATCTGAAATCAAGCAGGCAAGGGCTCTAGTTAACTCCACAATTACCCGTGTAGGACCCTCTGGATGAGGTGACCTTTTATCCTCTAGAAGAGATGAACATCGGGCAAAGATCTGGTCAGAGCCATGAGCAGCTCCTAGTAGGACGGACTCCATTTTAAAAACAGAGGCAGAAACATTATTTGGACACAACGTTGACAGAAATACTGCACCCAGTCCTTTGCTAATGCCCTCCATGGCCTCCTGTGTCCCTTCATGTCCATCGAGCCAAGCTTCCAGACTTGAAATGATTTGTTCTATCCAGTTCCTGTTCAAGCTGCGCATATGGGCCATAGTGGATCCTGCATTGTGCCCAAACGCATGTGTATACAGTGCTGCAGCTCCCTTAACATCTCCAGCTGTGTAGATTTTATCTGCCTTTCTGCACAGCTCCACTGCTCCCAGCCCCAGATGGATGGCATCCATTGTTCTTCTCTGATGCCCTCTGTTCTAATATTCACATGATACTTCCTCTGTCAAAAAACAACATTATTAAATGTTTCATGTCTGCTTAATTTGTGGAAAATGTAAAAAAAAAAAAAAAAAAGTAAATCCCTTAAGGATCATCTCTCTGAAGGACTCCTTGAAGGTTCTATGTCAAAAACAGTATTTCCCTCAGGAAGGGCAGAAGCCTAAGTAGAACCCTTAATTACCCAGTGAACCTTTAAGGAACCCTTGAAGAATGCCCATTGTCTAAAAACCCTGTATTATTTCCTTTAAATAACATATTTAACATTATTTTTTTAAACAAGTACATTTAGTGTCCTATTCTTAAAACAAAAGATTGTACAACTTCCTTTTAATTAGTGACATCACATACACACTCAGTGGTCACATTAGGAGGTACTCATACCACTAAATAAAGGCAATTTGTCATAAATTATATTGTAATGGAATGTCAGTAGGTGTTATGCTACTATGAGTCTATCGGCTAGCACAGTGCTAAATGAGGATTAACATTTCATCACTGCTGGGTGGAGAGCAGTCCACCCACCAAGAATATCAAGCTAACAGCAGTGCTGTATTGCTGTGATCAGACAGTGAGCACTGAAAATGACCTCAAGGATCACTGCTTCTTCTTCAGTCTTCTTCGGGTCACAGTAGATCTCAGGAATAGTGGTAATGAGGCAGAAATAAAACCTAGATGATACACCAGTCCATCACAAGAGGTAGAAGGGGTTCTGATGAATTGTGTTAGACATGAAATGGGTACTGAACCTGATATTTCATCCTCTTAGAGCTTTTGCACTGACGCACTATGATGCTTTGGATGCTCCCACATGCATTCCCTAAAGATGACACTTCTCCAAAACTCTTTATGCCCAATATGCACCCTTTCTTCAATAGATAGAAATGTTTCATCTGCATACAGCAGATATGTACCTGCTGTAATCATAAGAAATATGATGCTCCTACTGAATACCTTCAACATACTCAGTACTGCTTGACTACATCGTATACTGTGGTAGAACACTAACAATTTATAATCCTACTATCTGAAGTCACATACAAGATGATGGGTTCCCTTTGGAGTCTGGTAGCTTTCAATTCAAGTTTCAAGATGTTTTCTAGAAGTAAAGGCTTGTCTTTGAAAATAATGGGCTGGTTTGCCGACTAGCTCTTGATTTTTTCTCGCTTTCATTTGCACTTGAGCTTGACTTGGGCTTGACCTCCTTAAAACTCAGTCTTGACCTGGCAGAGGAGGATGTGACCACAGCTCTACCTCTAAAGGTTTCTGGCATCTCAAAGAATTTCTCCACCACTGTTGCCACTGGCTGGTTCATTAGGGATGTAAACTGACCTCCTGAGTTCTGTAAAGCTGCTTTGTATTTATTGTTAAAAGCATTATACAAAATAGAATGTAACTGAATTTGTCTGAAATGTCTGAACTTGTACTTACAGTTTGTAAAATAAGGTTTAGGTTAGATCACTGAAATAACTAGAACTTTCTAGTCCACATGTAGTGCAGTAGTTATGCAGAGTGTAAAGGTCATCTCCAGAGGGCAGTTTGGGATACAGCCGACAGAAAAGCACAGTGTATGTCAGAGGAGCTGTTATAACACCTCTTTAACACACTCTGAAACACAAGATGCGGTTTCCATGGTTGAAACATGATAGGTATCTGATGCGAAGTTAAAAGTTTGTGGGCCAGCGCAAATACAACAACGACTAAATCTGCTTGGTTTCAACCGACAGCTGAATATGTCTCTGGTCTGCTGCTCACCTGTCCATCCGATCTCCCATTCATTTAGAAAGGGGTCAACTTTAGTCAGCTACCAAAAGTCTGTCCTAAAGGCGGTGACTAGAAGAAGAATAACACATTCGTAAGATCGCAGGAAGCCGCTTAGTTTACCTAAATGACAGTGTGTGGTTACGCCCACTGATTACTAGTTTTAGATCAGTTTACTGGCTTTATTTTAGAATTATTGCTACTTACAATATATCCACGCGCGCATGCGTCCCCGGGTTGCCATGGAAACGACAAGCGCCCTCAGTGTGGTGTTGCCATGACCGTAGTTTTCCCCCTCATTTCCGACAACCGTGCACATGATCCTCTATCCATTTATCCCAGTATAGAGTCATTCTAAAATGACTCATTATAAACAAAATATTTAATATGATTCTTTAATATGCAATCTTGATGCATTTGAGATTGGGATTGTAGAGATTGTATGAATTAAGTGTATTAAAGTAATTGAAATCAAAATTGAAATCAAAATATACTTTATACATTTATAGGGTGGGAAACAGGGTAAGAGAATTTCCATTTGAAATTTTTTATTTATAAACCAGCTGAAGCTGTGCGTTTGTAAAACTTCTCTAATTTAGAAAAAATGTTACTTCGTAAATAATTCATAATTGTATTTAATGAGACCGCAAATAACGAAGACCTGGCAACCCTTATTAGCGATCAGCTGCCTTCCGTTTTCAGTGCGTGAATTACAAACTTTATTTTTCTTTCTTTCTTTCTTTCTTTCTTTCTTTTTTTTCTTTCATGTTTGTCTGTCTGTCATTAGGGAAAATCCTAGAGAAAACTTTAGAATGGTAAAAGGTGGAATCCATTCAAATATCTGATGAAAAACTTGTGGCAGAGGTCTAGTAAAAATGGAAAGAAGAAAAAGAGAGTGGAAATGTTGTAGAGAAATGCGTCACTGGCTCTGACAGAGAGACTCCTGACGGACGTCAGATACAACGGCGAGTGGAAAAGTGTTCCGCTCTGCGCATGCGCTCTAGCAGCGCTAATGAGAAACGTAGGCTGTGAAGGGAAGATGCCTACAAAATGCACTTTATTATACATGATAGTAATCTTCAGAAAAACGAAGGGGAATTCCTCTCAGGCTGTGAGTAACCTCCTTGCCCAGGATCCATTATAGTCCTTCATTACTGGACTTTTGCTGCTGGGGAGTTCTGCTCTGTGGCCATCCCACAAAGCTACTATAGATTTATCCTTTCATACAGAAACACATTTAACACAACATTTAACACAACATAACCAGCAAAGGAACTTATGATGCTGTTATTAATCGTGTAACACTTCTTTAAATTAATAATATATCCAAGAGCTTCAATTTTTCTAAACAAATCTCAATTACTATTCTATTAAATATCTGAATTTTATATATGTAGTGTTACTGGATATATTTCCTCAAAAACCTGCCGGTTCATGTTACCATTACACACACACACACACACACACACACACACACACACACACACACATGCATTTAAGCTAATACTTTTATTCTACAAAAAGTACGAAGGTTAGACACAAAAACACCAAAGGTAACATGACCCCAAATTATTATCATAATACATGCATGTAAAGAGCCAGTGTGACGTTCAGAAATGTCACATACTGTACTTCACCCTCAGCCTACCGCTTGTGGCCATGGATGTATAATCATTCAACATTTAATGGTTTTTAAAACCTACAGATCTGATTGTAGAACAAATACAGTACCGAAAAAACACCAGCTGGTGCTCAGTAACATCACTTTTAAACCCCTGACATTTTTACTGTGTACTTAGGGAAACCTTTATGGCTTCACACAGACTAGCTTAAACCTATCCTCATGGAGTGCTGCCCCAATACCTGTGGCAAGTATAATGTACAGTTCAATAATGAGTTATCTCTTTATATACTCTATGTGCCCTTTATAGTACATTTCAGATCAACAACAACGCTGCTTCTTATTCGTTACATATCTGAAATACACTCTGTTTGAACAATAGTTCTTGTAGGTTGTACAATTGCAAAGTATACAAATAAACCCGTTCCAAACCGTGTCAGACATTCAGATTCGGAGTGAGTGAGAACACTAAAGCATCGGGCCTGATGAGCGGTAAAAGTTCACAGACTCATCTAGACCAAGGTGTCATGCAACTGCTGCAGCTTCTCCTGCAGATCCTCTGCACACCCTGACAGGTCCATACAATGTAGTGTAGAGTAGATGTTCTCCAGGCATGCTCCAGTCATCTGGGTCCAGAGACGCAGCATCTGATACTGCAGCTCCAAATAGGATCCTCTCGCCTCTAGCTCCACTCGCTCCATTTGATCGTCAGATAGGGAAAGCAACCGTAAGAACTCCTTCCAGCGCCGCACAGGAACCTGTCTGATGATGATGTAAAGCATCGGGGCCGGCCACAACTCCTTCTCCGGCTCTACTAGGGTCAGCTCTGGTCAAACAGCAGAAACAGTTGATGAAGAATAGTGATGAATAAGATGCTTGTGTTTTTGACAGGCAATAAAAACCCAAGATTATCTGTCAAAACCTACTGGCAGCTCGTATCAGGAAAGGATTGTTTAATTATTATAAACATTCTCAAATGTAGGACTTTTATGTGTGGGAAATTACGATAAAAAAATTAAACCAATTAAATGTGGGCAGAGCTGGATTTCAATACAGCCAGAAGTGAATTAAATACAGAAGGCTGATCAAGTTATTGGGATGCTACTTCTAACCCAAACAACTGTAGCTGCTTTTGTATTTTAGAATCTCACCACTGAAAAATATAATTATTTATTATTAACAGATTCTTTACTCCAATAAAGAATATTATACCTGTAGAATGTCAGAACACAACTCTTATCAACATGCAGTAATACTGCTAATTTTATGGCAGGGTAAAAAGCCCTATTCCTTCCATCTTTATCTGTAACTGAGAAAAGACCTCACACATTTCTGCAGAAACTGAACTGAGTGCTGATAATTTGCCAGTGCAGGGAGGCCACAGGAAGCATTTGAGACATAAAGCGCACTTATGCTGCATTCTCCTATCTGATTGAGCAACGTCTGTGTATTCCTCCTATCAGTCATTTACATCACTGAGCCTTCAGCTTAGCTGACACGGTCACAAACACCCACCTGATCAGTAAAAGGATAAGACTCATCAGTGTTCGGAAAGGCTGGGTTTGAGAGTAAACATTCGTTCTGTTCACTAAAATTACATTGGAATCGGTCAGGTCTAGATAATGATGCTTTCGACTCGAATTTATCAAAAGTGTCTTAGTGGGCTAACAAAAAGCACTGAAACAAGACATCCCATCGTTCCTACCCTAAAGACGAGATATCTGTAGAAAATGCATGGTATATTATGGAAACATACAACACCAAGAGGACATTAATTATATTCACAATGGTGTGCAAACATCAGAAAACAAATACACAGTGTTTGTAATGTCTTCATCTTAAAAGCTGGGCTATTACTCGCAGTACTTAAAAAGTATTTAGTAACTTCCTTTCACTGAAGTGCGCTCTTTTTTTACGGGCTTAAATATAGAAACATAAATTAGTGTATTCAGCTTCCTCTACAAGTCCTGCTGAGAAAGGCCATGACACTTCATTATAAAACATACCTTTCATCTCTCCGTTATCGATAAGTGGAGCTGTGGTTTGTCGAGTCCTGTCCGAGTCTAAATATTTTAGTTGGTCTCTTGTCCCTGGATCTTTCACTACACTTCCTGGCATCATGTTCTTTGAAATAACAGAGAAATCATTGTTTGTTTGTTGGACTGATTGTTTGATTTTATTTTAAGCACAATGAAATGGCCATTTGTAGATCATTTATTAGAGGTAATACAAACCAGTGGCAGATAAATGGTGGGCTGGCCTGCAGGCTGGTCTGTTAAAAAAAAGAGACAACATGAACAATTTTACACTGGACACTAAGTGTACACAAACAATATGCATATGGTCATGTGTTCCCAGTACTGATATCTGAAACATCGGAGGAAAAAGCCGGTCATTTACCAGGTAAAGGAGGCATGTTTAGTGGAACTCCATCATCATCAGCAGGTCTTTCATTCATATTCTTTACTTGAGCCCAGCAGCCAAGCTGTCTCCTCCTACTGGATTCACAAACGAAGCAAAACAAAGCAAACAGCACCACAGTGGACAGCGTGATCACAACGGGCAGAACCCATTTTTCCAAGGGAATCAGAACTAAAAACAAGACAAAACATCATCGATTACATAATACCTCGATGTATGCAATTACACCATACATTACACTGTAGTCTAAAAAGGACATGAAATAGAGAAAAGTCTCAGACAGTGAGTGTTATTTTTAATTACCTTTGTCACAAAAGGATTTACAGGACTTATCCATGCAATTGTAACTGTGATAAAAAAAAACAATAGAAAAAACAACTTATAAATATATATATATATACAATCAACTGAATTTCATGAAATCTGTCTGCATTAACAGTTAACTGTAAACAGTCCTGGGTCTCGATTAAGTACATCTGAAGAGTAGGTGTAATGACGTGGCCACCCAGTATATTTCAGACACATGTTATGATTGTGACATTTCTTTAGGAGAGCTGATTAGCAGATCTCTGTAAAATGGCAGGAAATTCTGACAAAGATGTTCACTTCTGTATACAGGAAACCCACAACCCACTAACCTAAATTCTACCACATTTCACTTTGAAGAATCAAACAGAATCTGAAATCTTTTTCTCGAACTTTCTTCCTTTTTTTTTTCTTATAGTGGTTATTGGTCATCAGTCCTAAATAAACAGTTCTAAAAGTCACATTTAGCCGTAGTGAGACTGAGACCAGACTCACTATGGCTTCTAAAGTCTTAAAAACACCCAAAAGGAAAGCATTCTACAGGAAAAGATGTCTCTTACTCAGCACACAGTTGGCATTTTCCCGTGTGATCCAAGAACTGGCCATGCACACACTTCTTGTCACAATTACCTTTACATTCAGGGCCTGAAGAAGAGCAAGACAGGAACAGCTCAAAATTGTGTTTTCATCTAATTTAAATAAATCAAATCCTTAAGATTACATTACACTCAGATACAGGTTTCTACAGCATTTGTGTTTAAATGACTTCATTAAAATGACTCAAAATGATAAAACCAAGGAGAGGGTATAGGTTTCAATCATTTATTAATAATACATACACTCTCAGAAAGAAAGGTACAAAACTGTACCTTTTAAGGTACAAGTGGCCGTCACTGGGGTGGTACCCTGAAGGTACCTCTAGTTGTACCTTTATAATTCGTTTTGGGAACATAATTGTACCCTAAGGACCTATTGTGTATCTTTAAAGGCACCATAATATTTTCTGTTCCCCTAGGAACAAAATAGTACCTCAGTGGTACCCTTTTTTCTGACCGTGTACATTTATAGTAAATTAAGAAAAGTCTTTATTTTATTGGAATACTCTAGAACTGAAATTTTACATTCACTGCATTTAGAACACGCCCTTATCCAGAACGACTTACGATTTATCTAATTTTATACAACTGAGCAATTCGGGGTTAAGGGCCTTGCTCAGAGGCCCAGCAGTGGCAGTTTGATGGGCCTGGGAGTCGAACAACCTTCCGATCAGTAGTCAACTAACAAGTTGAGTCAAGTAACAAACTAACCATTAAGCTACCACATCCCCACGTGTGATTAAGTACACCACACGTACATGAATACTAGCGATGTTTAAAGCCTCAATAGATTTACACTCCAAGTGCTCGTGCCTTTAGTAAAGTACTCTTTATCTTCCCGTTTGGATCTGAGAGTGACCACAAAGATTGAGGTGTCCTTATTTAATTACTGTTCTGTATCGTTGTGTTTGCTCTATAGTGATAAAATTGATGAAATTGTAATAAATGAGAACTTCAGGTGCTGAAAAACTTTACTTTTGGACTCCAGACATTTACAGCTTGTAATGATATAAAAAGTAAAGGTACATATAATGCATGTGGTTGGGTTGATAGCAGGTTTTACTTACACTTGGTACAGTCTGTGCATTTCGTACAGTTTTCACACGTATCATGAGAGTACACCTGAGTCCGGTAAAGCCCACCTTTGCAGACACATTCCCGGTTCTTTTGATTCGTACAATCAGTTTTCATAATCTCATCTGTAAACCAAGAGATCGCTTTCAAACCTTATATTTCACAAAGACATATTTGCAACACAATTGAAAATGAAATGAAGTTTTACGTACCTTGTTTACAGACATTGCACGGGAAGCAGACATAGTGTTTGTTTTTATATTCTATGTATGTCCCGTTTTGACATTTCTCACAGATAAACAGAGAATCTGAATTTGGGCATTTTTTTTTGAAGAAGTAGCCTGAAAAGGTGAGAAGGTTGTATCAGGT
The DNA here is from genome assembly GCF_019097595.1 of Hemibagrus wyckioides. Classification (NCBI taxonomy): domain Eukaryota; kingdom Metazoa; phylum Chordata; class Actinopteri; order Siluriformes; family Bagridae; genus Hemibagrus; species Hemibagrus wyckioides. The sequence goes on from NC_080724.1 coordinate 601,929, forward strand.
TCCTCGAGTGCAACACAAGCATAAAGTCAAAGGTTTATATTAAAAAAACCTTAAATAAACCTATAAATGGATAAATGTACAACATTTCATTCATTCATAGATTTTAGTCACTGTCAAAATATTTGATCATTGTCAAAATGTTGTTAAATAAAACACTTCAGGATACGAGGTCATCGGAAAACAATCATAATTTGGAGTGTAACTGTAACTTGGGTCACTTCACACCTCTACGTTGTTCATTATTTTCCTACACCAGCATGCAGCATTGTGTTTTATTCTTTCCTAATGCTTCTTATGTTCATACACATGACACATGAACATCAGATCTATACCTTCTGCTTGAACAACTCATTCCAGATGCATTTCCTTTTTGCTAGTATAATCCCCACCACTCTTCTTGGAAAGCTTACCACAAGCTTTTGGTGTGTGGTGCTGGGAATTTACCCATTTAACCATTTAACCATTAATGAGATGACAATGTATGCATTTATGCGTTTTCAGTGGGGTTGAGGTCAAGGCTGTTTGCAGCCCACTGGATTTCTTTCACTCCAAATTTAGTAGACTGCGTCTTCATAGAGCTCGCTTTGTGCGTAGGCACATTGTCCTGCTGGAACAGGTTTAAGCCTCTTAGTTCCACTGAAGGGAAAGACATCCTATATAACTGTTTCCTTCCAATGTTGTGGGATAGTTTAGGGGAAAATCACATATAGGTGTGATGGCCCAATATCCACAAACTATTGATCATATTGTGTATGAATTGACACAATAGAATTGTTAACATGGAGACAATGACACTTTGGTAAACCTTAGTTCCAGCTGAACCCTGTAATAGTGTTATCTTAAGACTTATATTAATGCCGCTGGTCCTATTTCAAACCTTTGAGACAAAACAGTGACACCTTTGCTTGATAAATGATAATAAATTTTACACCTTTTCAAGTCAAAAGGAGAAACTTTGCTTACCTGCTAAACACTGATTTGTGGCAAGCATCTGATTATCAGGCAAGGGTGGTATCTGGCACTTATCTAAACAGTCTCCACCGAAGCACAGAGAGGCAGCAATTAGGGCAAATACCTGGAATATAAAGAAAAATCACATATAGAAATAAATCCGCTGAAGGCAGAATGAACCATGAAGAATATTTACCTCTTTACACTTTAAACACAGCTTACAGTTACGGTTTCACTATTAGGAGAAGCCATACACAGACGAGCAAATCGCAGCAGCAGGAAAATAGAATATTTATGTTGTAATTAGAATTCGTTATAGAAACACAGGTTTGTAGAGACATCTGTGCTTTAATAAAATAAATTCATTGTAATTCCCAAATAGTTGGCATCATATAAACGTCAAATGGTTTGCATACAGTTGCATTTGTTTATCATTTAAATATATCATTTATATAATATATTATAACAATATCATTTAAATAATTAGTTATATTTTGAAACTATTTGGGAATTATAATAAATTTTATTCAAACAAAAATATCTCTGCAAATCTGAATTTATAATCTAGATTCCAGATTGTTTGTTTACAAGTTTTTTTGGTAATACTTTTACTAATTTAATATTTTTTAATATATTAATATTTATATTTTACTCATACTGATTTAAAGATTATTTATTATTATAGTTCTGACCCTGATCTGGAACTAATCTCCGAGTGATGAGTCAGGTTGGACATCTTCACCTTAATGCCAATGTTCTTCAATAAATTTCAGAAGAGAAACCCTTCATCTCATAACAAATGCTGCGCTGTAGTTTAGGTCTCTTAGGATGAGCTTCTGTATCTAAGAGCTAATGGATCTGTGGTTAATGCAAGATAATTGTTATGTAATAAAATAACGCATTAACTATTGCCCTTCGATTACATGATAAACTCGTTCAAATACAAGTACACTTTATTAGTATTTAATATGTGTTATGTGATTTAAAAGTATTTAACAATAGGGAGGAAGTAATTCATTATAATTTCATTTACAGAAGTATGTGGTTACTCACCATAAACACTGGCGACATGGTCATGGGTACATGAGTATTAAAATATCCATGAACAGAAACCTCAACTTCGGCATGCACATCTGACCAAATAAGAACTTAAATAAACAAACGATAAAGAAATAACCGAACACTACTGCACTGTAGCCTCAGACATGACTGTTTACTGTGGATTTCACTAAAATGCTCTTCCACAAAAGACTACTGCTAACAGGAAGTCTAGCATGAGGACCTGAAACTTTATGTGGTGGTGAAAAAAAAAAATTCTCAGAAATTTGACACAGGAAAATACGTCAAACCAACAACCCCTTCAGAGCTTAACAGGTGTCCAAGTAGTGTCAGTAGGCTGGGATGGTAAAAATGTCACAGAAGAACATCTTCTTCTTTGTGACCTTTAGGTCACTCTGTGGTAGCTCTATATGTAAAAAAAAAAAAAAAACAAAAAAAAACTTAATGTATGCAGATTATTCTATAGGTGTTTTTGTGTAACAGGCCTAACAACGACACCTAGTGGAGACTGAAAGGATTCCACAAGAAGTTTCAGGCTCTTTATAGTGTGAGAAATAAAGGTATGTGGTGATAAGGAAATCCTAACTATATCAGATAAATATTTTCAACTGTTGTCAATCATCAGGAAAGACTTCTGAAAGACGTCCAGGGAAAAAAACCCTTGCATCCTTTTGCTGTAGGCAAACAGAATGATGTTCAAATTTACATTACGGTTGTGTTAGCTCTTTAAACTCGCAGATATTTACAAAGTCTTTGTGTATTCAGGTATATTATTCAGTAGCTACAGTGAAATTTGATTTTGGTCTGGTCCTGGAAAAAGTCCAGGGATTAGTAAGCATCAATACAGCACGAGTAATGAAAACACGTATGTATTAATAACTATTTATCTGTTCGGTTAGTTGGTTAATTCAGTAGTTCTCGAAGAGGAGTCTGTGTCCACAGTCCCTTAAGCAAGAGCCAGAAAGTTCATGCTTTTGTTGTTGTTGTTCATTGCTTTGTTTTTCACTGGGGGAAATTACATCTGTCTTTAATCAATGATATTATATTTATTAAGTTCTTGTA